>NW_020955606.1:826430-841082 GCF_003031625.1 Empidonax traillii | reverse complement strand
TTGGTCCAGTTTATGTTGTAGTACTTTCTCTGTATCTTTACATAACGCTGAGCATTTCTCATGAAATGACTTTGAGATTAAAGCTAGGAGGATCTAGCACTTTAGCTGACAGCACAGTATGTCTTTTAATTATTCTGCCTTGGATGAAGTATTCCTCTTTATTGAATTTACTTCTTTTATTAACATTGCACTGTTGTACTTGCCAAAAGGAGATTCAAAACATGCAACTAATTTTTTTTATTGTGTTTAATTAGGGCTCAGCTCAGCAGTACAGAAACCTATGATAGTCTTGGCTTACAGAGGAACAGAAGTGTACTTGAAAAGAAACTAGACAATTTCTGGCTTTTTTTTTTTTCTCCATTTTTGCTTTGGTGGGAAAAACTGTTGAGTTGCCTGAAGCTGCTGCTGATGCAAAGAGCAACTTTAGAGAGGGAGAGTTTGCCAACCCCATTTCTCTGAACTTGGGACTTTTTAAAAAATACCTGATTAAAAAGAAAAAAAAAAAAGGCCAGGAGACACAAAGATAAATTTTAAATTCTCTAGGCTTTTTTCCAGTCACTTGAGTAAGCTTGTCTAAGAAGGTGTGTTAAGAATAGCAACAACAAGGGAGGAAAAAAGCCCCAAAATTTTGGAAAGGAGTTGGAAAAAAAAAAAAAGGGAGGGGGAGGCAAAAATCCCAGCCCTCAAAACAGCTTTCAAAATCTATTTATACTGCATATCTGATCAGACTTTTTATATTCTGTTACGAATGCTCTTAAGTCTGGCGTTTTTCCAGCACACAAACCTTCCAGGAGTGTGTGGATTAGCTGGAAACTGAAGTCTCTTTATTGTTGGACTTTGATACTTGCTGCTGATGTGGGGTAAATCCTCAATGATTTGTGTGTGTGACTCTTGCTAGTTTTGATGCCACTGCCTCTCTTTAGCTCAGCTTTGCTATAAAATAACGATGAAACTGCAGAAGCCTGCACAAAAATGTTATTTATTTCCTTAATAATGTATTCAAGTAATGGTATTTATAAATAGACTGGCTTTATTTAAACAAATAAACAAAAGAAGGGTCACTTGTCCCATAGTGACTAAACATTCAGGGATGATTACTAACTGAGAAATGGAGTGCCCTAAATATCATGTCAAAATTTGACTACTCAGTCCTGATCTAGATTTTATTGTGATGCTGGTTTGATGTTGACTTACATTGTGGGCAGATTTGTTGTTTTCTGCCACTCTAGATTTCAGTGAAATGTTGAATTAAGAAGTGTTTATTTTGCAATAAAAATAGAAGTAGTGTGTTAACATAACTGTAGTCCAACAAAATATTTTTTTATCCCTTATGAATATAAGCATATGTAATTCTGAATAATTTAGGATTCTAACTAAAATAAGGACTACATTCACACCAAAATGAGTTCTAATTCACCAAAGTTTTGAGACAAAGTTGCTATCATCTTGGGTTTCTTTTCAAATCTATGTAACTCGACTTGACTTGGGGATAGTACATTTAGATGCACTTTTAGGTGGAAAGGTTGTTTTTGTCTAGAAAATCTGAAGTTGTGTGTGCTGAGTTGCTGCGTATCCAGATGTCTCTTTGCCCTCGTGATAAATTATCTGTTGCAGTGGAAAAATTGTATGCAAACAGAAAAATAAACTCCTTAATAAACTGTCCTTAAACATTAAACGATAAAGCCAAATGATTTACCTGTTTGTATTTACGTGACTTGGCAAGTGGGAAAAAAAAAACCAAATCTTGATTAGGATGATCTGTGCAGTTCAGCATTGAATTTCAATTTTTGACTTTGTCTCCCCTTATGTTTTCATTAAGCTGTTTTAAGACTATTAACTTAGCTGAAAACCACAGTTATTCTGAGTGGTATCTCCCTGTGTTTTATGGGCAGACATTGAGTGGTTGGTGTGTTTGTAATAGTTTTGCCTGACATAGCCACAGTGCTGGAGGTTTTTTTTTCTTGCTGGCAGCACCTCCAGTCATGAATTTAGCTTTCTTTCCCTCAAATGATGCGTTTTTAATTTTTTACAGGAACAACAAAGCAACAGATATTTATAATCCCATTAACTTAAGGCTGTTTTTAAATATTTGTTTTGTGTCGCGCTCCCTCCGGAGGAAACAAAATATTTTGGGTTTTATCAGTGACAGCAGCAATGCACTTACTGGTAAGAATAACTTTTCCTTGCCCAGAGCAGTGTATTGCGAAGAAGTGTAAGGAGTGCATATTTTTGAATTGGTTAGATGGAAAACAGAACCAATGCATTAGTCACCCTGGTTCGTTTTGGTTGGCTTTTCCTGTGGTTCGTGACTCCAAGAAAAACACGTTTGTCCAATTTACACACAAAGGGAGAGGCAGGATGTATCTTTCGTATAACATCGCACTTTTCAATGAAAAATATCAGTATGTGTCATTGCCATGTGGCTGCAAACACACAGAAACAAAGGCAGCATTAGCATTTCATGGGAATCGCTCATTTTAAATTGAGTCTTTTTTTTTAAAAAATAGCTTGGTGCTCTACTTGCTTGAAAACTTTCATTTGGAGCAACTTGAATAATGTGTCTCTTAAGGTTTTATTCTAAATACCCATATTGAAGCAGAGTGGATGTGGCCAAGGAGCCCTGATGTGGAATGCATGGTGCTTTTTGGGCTCTGAAAGGTCTGAGCGTGTCAGATGTGATCTTTTGCATGTGACTGGCATCACACTGTCATACAAGGACATTCACTGTCACTGGTGTTTGGGTCTTCCAAGTTTAAAGAAATCTAGTGATATCTAGGAGATAGATATCAATAGATTTCAATTTATATATAGTTCTCTTGGGCCCCAAAAATCAGAAGACACTTAGTGCAACATTTCCAAACCCTGAAATGTATTCTGAAAATGAATTCAGTTCACTCTGCAAATTTGTCTATTTATAAGAACCCAGTAGATGTTTGCTGCAATTCAGAAAGTTTGAGAACAGTGTAGTGGGGTGAAAAAGAGAAACTTGAACACAGCTGTGACTGTAACACACACTTTTAGTGAGACAACATGCTCGTGCTTACAAAATCCGAGTTGGTTTGTGCTGTTGTACAGTCCATAAGAAAGCCAGCAGTGTGTGAAAGGCCAGAAATAAGCAACACACACAGAGCTGTACTTTTGCAATTCCACAGAGCACTTGTGTTCACTTTAGCTGATCTTACAATGTTTACTGCAGTGGCAGGGAAGAAGCTTTTCTTCCAGACTGCCGTTTAGTTCATATTTAAGCTGCCTGTCATGTAGGGCTCGAGGAAGGCTGGGCTTTAAATCAATCCTTGAGCACACGTGAATCTTGGGGCCTCCAGAGCTCTTCCATCGATGGAGGGAAAACAAGGACCAATCCTGAAGGATCCAAGTGTGAGCAAACCCTGTAGGCTTCTCCATGGAATACAAAGCTGTTGCAAAGAAAGACAGCATCACTGTGTTTCAAATACGTTGCTAATGGCAGATCCAAGGTATCCCAGAGTGTTTGGGAGAAGGTAGGGAAGCTGAAGAAAACTTCCTAATGTCTTAAATGTTTTTTGAATTTCTTCTTGTGTTTTCAAACTTGCTTGTATTTGAAATAAAGGAATGTTTTAAAACGTGTAAATGCCTGATGCAAATCCGTTGCAAAATGTCCCCCAGTGATCGTTGGACTGTATGCTGTCTATTTAAACAAGAAATCACTGAATTACTTTTCCACTCAGTGAATCCTTTTCTCTGTTTTATAGAGGAGGTGGCACCATTTGACAGAGCCATGTACTCATCTGGTGTATGTTGACACAGTGTAGCAGGCATTAATTGAGCGATGCTAACAGCTTCTTAATTGAGACCATCAGCTGAAAATCTGCCCCAAAATCCGGTGATAGCAGTAGACTGCAGATAGCCAAGAATGTGAGGAGTATTGAACAGTCATCCTAGAAAATGAAGAATAAAACTGAGTGCTAATTTCTGAGTCTTTGTGAAAAGCAGGCTGTAAGAAAGGGCTGAAGGGTTTTAAATGTCTCTAGCAAATCCCATGTGCTTGTAGCTCTCTTGTTAGTTCTGCTCCCCGTCCTTTGGGTTAGCTGGTGATGTAGAGCTGTACCATAATGTTTATCCTCATGTATGTCTTATTCTTAAACAGGATTTTCACTTCTGAGTGTCAGATTAGAGCTCGTTCAGCTTGAGCACCAGCAGCAAGAGTAGTTGATCTCAGCACAAACTTGAGATTTCCAGGGCAATCGCTTGAAATTAGTTTTATAAAACATTTGCTCAAAATAGGGTTTTTAAATACTCCATACAATACAGTGATTGCTTTTCCAGAGTGGATGTTATTTAAGCATGTTGTTCTTCTGTCACATTTGGGGGAAGTATCTGTTTAATTCTTTGTAATTGGCTGTCCTTGGTGCTCAAGTCTATAATCCTATTCTGTTTTTTCTTGTGTAGTTTTTCCTACTTTAAAAAAAGCCCACTGCTAGCATATAACTTGTTGGCAGACTGTCTGCTTGACCTGGGTTAAATAGCTCTGCAACTGCAACACCCCAGCACTGTGGTACAGGGAAGATTCACCCCTGGAGGATACAATTTGTTTCCTGGAAAAGAAACTAAAATCTTCACTGCTGATATCCTTTCTTGTGTCACTTAAGTGGTGTCAGTCTCAGATTAAGTGAAGTTTTTATTTAAAAAAGTCTTTTCAAGTGCACAGAGTTACTTTTGTGGGAAGAATTAAGGCTGCTCTGGTTCCTTGATTTTGCATGCCCTTTACATAGCTATTTGGGTTTCTCTTCCTATTAAACCATACTGTGATTTTTTTGTTGTTGTTGTTGGTATGTTTTACTGTTTGGGTGTTTATGATCTTTGTGGTTTAACTTAGGTTTATGAAACCACATTCAATGTGGATTGTGATTCAGTGGTAGTTTTTATAGGGAGGTAAGATTTGTATTTATAGAGCTTAAATAGCTTTGTACTTTACTCAATCCATGTGTAAGGCTTTAAGATTTACTGTGTATTGAAAATATAGCTACATTTTGCTGAAGAACAAATGTTGATCAACTTAATTAAAGACAGTGAATCTGGTAGAAAACGTTTTCTGTCCTGCTAGAAGCCTTTCCCCAGCTGTTTAAGTTTTTTTTGACACTGAGGGACCAAAGAAACACTAATTTTTGCAGCACCAAAGAGCTAAAGCTGTGACATGACTTGGATACTGAGGGTGCTCCAAAATTCCTACTTTAGATATGTCAGTTGGGAGTTGCATTGTGGCAGTATTTGAATGGAAGGTTTTTTTTAGCACGTGATTTTGTTTAAAGATCCAGAACAAGTCTAAGGGTGAAGAATCGTGCTTTGGAAGCTCAGAAAAGAGTGAGCATGACCTAAAGAGAAGTGCTTAACACTGATCTCCGAGTTTGCAGGGTCAAGATGATAATAAAATGAACCAAGTTCACAGCATGTAACTTAGTTTATAATGAGAATGAAGTTATTAACTCTAACAGTGAATGGCATGGACTTTATTATTTTGCACTGTGTGACATGGGGTAGAGTTGGCAAAACATCATCATGCTTTGCTGAGTAACTTGGCCATCAGCTCTGGATCTTTGTGTAACAGCAGCAAAACTGTTGCCAGGCATCCCAAGTAGTTTTTAATAATCCAGTAAGCTAGTCAAAGTAAGTGTATTTTTGTGCAAGAAGCATAAAAGCTAATAGTACCCTGGTATGTCTTCTGTTAGTTACATGAAAAATTCTAGTTAAATATGCTTAAAGTGGAACTAGGAAGAGGGAAAATCTTTGCATATGCTGCAGCTGAATTCATGTGCATGCAATGAATTACCCAGGTAATTAAAGTTGCTTGGTGCAGTGAATGGCTTTAAAAGAGATACAAGAAAATTGCTTGGACTTAAATACCGTAAGTATGTAATTTCAGAAAATGCTGTAAATTTGTCTTGGTGTCTGTTGTTTCTATAATGTAAGTTATGTCTTGTGCTGTAACTGGATTTTGTTGCTTCAGGGTGTTTTGGAAGTGAGACAGCCCATCTTAATAGGCTTTTTGGTAAACAGTTTTTAACAGGAAGTCGTGAACATGCTATAAATGTCATAAAGTTAAAACAAATACCTCTTCTCTTTGACTTCTTCACGTACACAAATTGTTGGGCGTTCCAGTTTGATCCTTCGTTTTCTAGTTTAAGCTTGTCTAATTGAATTCTTTAAGCTAAGTTATGCCCCTCCCAGCTGGCTGGCAATTTCTGTTGTTGTCACAGTTGTACATGGAGATGGACAGCCAGTGATACCATTGAGTACAGCCCAAATATGTAACATTTCAGTCCTGAAAATTCGAAGGCTCTTTTTAGAAAGGAGAAACGAAGCATCCAAATTCAGAACGGGGAAGAAACGATTGCACGACTCCCCTTCTCGGGAATTTTACAGCTCTCGTGTTGTCGCCGGGATCTATTTCTGACCGGGAAAATGTTTTAATCTTAGGTTTTGAAACTGCCAAGTCTCTTGCCTTGCACGGGGCATACGTGATCCTGGCCTGCAGGAGCCTGTCGAGGGGCAGCGACGCCGTGCAGCGCATCCTTGGGGAGTGGGTAAGTGGATGTGCAGAGTGTCCCAACGCCGAGCTGCGCTTTCCAAGACGTGAAAACCTTTTGTGCATTGCGAGCAGGTGAATAGATGTGGCCTTGCCACACAAGAATCTGAAGGAGAAGGCATTTGTCTTGCTGTGCAGCATCCTGCTTGGTCACTGGCGTGTTGGTGATGGAGGTTTTTTTTTTGTTTCCTGGGAGCGTGTTGGACTGCGAGGCTTGATGTGCTGTCACCCATGTTACCCACGGGTGCTATGTAAGGACAGGAATGTTTGGAAGGACCACTGAGGTGTTGTCTGTGGGAAAGGACATTTCCAGGACCAAAGTGTGCATAACTAAGGGGGAAGGAGGATGGACACGGTCAAATATTAGAGACAGCCACTGTTTTGCCCATAGTTTGCCTACAGTGAGAGATTTCAGAAGGTCATTCTTACGCTTTTAAAACACACGAGTGTTTCCCTCATTTTCTGTCCCAGTCCATCAGGCCCAGCAGCCCTGTCTGTCTCAGTGGTTTTTTTCCTTCCAGGTTCTTCCTGCCCTCAATTTTCTTCTATTTTGTCACACAAATACAAGCACTTCAGTCCCATCTATTCCCTTGTTGCTCTTTGACTCTCAACTTTCCCTGATACCCTTTTTTTGATGATCTTCCAAGGTTGTTATTAAAATATATTCAGTGTTCTTAATTTATTCCTCCCACAATCATTTACTTGCTAGTAAGGATTGCAGGCTACTTTTGTGTGAGCTTGCTGGGAGTGCTGAATTCCAGGAGTTAATCTAGTGAAACTTTACTAAATAAAAGATCTCAGGGTCAAATTCTTGAATTTTTATTTCTTTCCAGCTGAAACTAGTGATGATGTTTTAGTTTTATTTCCCGAGCCCTTAAAGTATTTCAACTGCTCCCAGATGACATGGGAGAGCTCTCAGTAGTATTAATATTTACACATAAGCAGTCTACAGATAATTATAATATTTATTAAAAGTTTATTGCAAAACCAAACTGTGCTTATTTACAAGTATTTCCAAATGGTTGATGCTTTATAATGCTGCTGATTTTTGTGACTGTAGGTTTCATGAAGAAACAGTCTTTGGATTTAGGCCTTTTTCTCTTGCCCAGATGATATTAATGATTTACAGTAAAGGATTGGGAGTGAAAAATGTGTTCCTTTCTGCTTCAGTACTTCCCATTGCGAAGCTCCTTTTTGCTTGTTTTTTTTTTTTTTTTTTTTTTTTTTTTTTTTTTTTCAACAGCATGGAATTCCAAGAGGATTCCAACAGAGGGGAGTGTAATGTGTGTTTGCTTAAAGCTCATTTGTCTGCTCTCTTTCAACGGAACTGGATTTAGTGATATCACGTTGTTTGAATTTAATAGTCCCAGTCCAGCTAAATATGGCTGTATATATGGGTTTTATATAACTAAAATAAGGCAGTAGTGAGTAACTTTTTTTTGAAAAATATCCCATTGCCCCCTTCATTCTGATCATATATCTCCAAGCACTTGGAAGGCAATGGGAGTTCAGGAATACTTTTCTTAATACCTGTATTATCTCACCACAAGTTAGTGAACTGTCAGTTGAATGAAGATCACTGAAGGTGAAATTACTTCAGAAACACAAAATTTATTTACTAACAGTTTTCAAAGTCTAATTGTTCAGAAAAAGAGTCTCATCTGGAAACTGGTAGCTGGAAAACCTTCAGTGAGTCTTTGTAATGGCTTTGTTGTTGTTTATTGAGAGGGACTAATTAACTTTGATTATTGCACTAATATTATGGCACTTTGACAGTCCCTCAGATTTATGACTCTGGGAAAATAAACAAATGAAATGCAGGTGCTGGAGCAGAAAGAATAAGTTATTACTGAACTTTAATTACTTGGAGTGTGTAACCAGGAGAGAATTAGTTGATGAATTACAAGATGCTTAAAATTTACATCAAATTGTAAGCAATCTTGAGGAAAACAAACACAAAAACCTGCCCCAAAGTCAGTTACTGAAAACAAAGAGACAAAGATTAATTTGATTGATTTCCTTCTAATATTAAAATATTGATGTAAAATATTAATTTTCAGCTTATAGGTTTAACTACAGACCAGGAAGTTGTTAATTGAAAATTTTTCGTGGAATGAAAGAGCTTAAGTAAAAATGTCAACAACCTCTGCATATGGTTCAGATGAATTCTCAATATGTAGCTGCAACTGTTCTGCTGTGAAGAACTGCAAAGTACCCACAGCATTTTGTGTTCTTTCTAGGGAAAGTGAAATTATCAAAAGGAAATAGATTTACTTTTCAATTTGTAATCATTTTTTTTTTTTTCAAAATACATCTGTTTAGGTGCAGCTTTACAAAGCCCCCATGTTCATTTTTGGAAGCAATAGCGCTACCTACTTGTTTTATGTTTTCCTGTAAATCTCTGAGATTAAGTCTCTGAGCTGCACTATAAATACCCCATTCCTCAGTAATTTGAGGAGTGCAAATTTGATAAATATGTTCCTACTCTTCAGCTCGGTTCCCAAACCCCATGTTCTTCTAATTTACATGAAATGTCCTCTTATTAAAAAAACAAAAAAACAACCAAACAAAAAAAAACCCCACCAAAAAAACAAACAAACAAAAAAACCACAAAACCAAAAACAAAACACCAAGAAAAAACCATTGCCAAAAGGGGTTCCAGTGTGTTTACCCATCATAAGTGTGGAGCTTTACTACTGTGATGGTAATAAAATTGGTATTTCTATTAAAACATGTATATCATCCAGAGTAACGTGCATCCTATGCTGACTTTTCTGTGGGACACTATCCTTTAGTAGTCAAGGTTTAAATGTTGGACACAGAATACTTCCTTTTTCATTCTTTTCTGTCTGATGCACAATAGAGTTCCATGCACTTTGCAAGAAGACAAAGTATTTAAAAGTGTGGAACAACTTACTACTTCAAATTTTGATACAATTATCTAATTGTTGGTCTGTGTTAACTAAAACCCGAAATATATATGTAAAAAAAAATGTAATTCTTAAAAAGCCAACCACAACCTTTGCCAAACCACGACAAAACCAAACCCAACCCAAATCAAACCCGCTGTAATGCGGCATTTAAAAATAAAGTCCAGTGCGTGTACTTTAATTTACTGTACTAATTTAATTTAACGTACTAAATAAAGTACAGCGCTTAGGAAAACCACCCAGCTTGTTCCCTTAGCGAGTCTGTGTGTGTGTGACATCCCTGTCTGGAGTGCCATAAACTGAGTGCCTGCAGAAACCCCGCTCTGCTCTGGGCCTGTTGTACTCCTGAACAAGTTGTTAGGCAGAAAAGAAAAAAAAAAAAACAACAAAAAAACCCCGGTTTCAATCTGCTTGTAATGAAAGCTGAAAATCAAGTTTATAAAGAGAAAATGGGACGGCTAAATGGCTTGGGAAAATCCAATTGTTAAGATTTAGAGAGAGCAGCGGGAATAATGGGAGAAAATGAGATTTTTTTCAGATTAGCTGCCATTATGTTTAATAAGCAAATTCAAACTGATCTTCACTGGCTGTTGGAGACAAATCTAGAAAACTTTGTTTATAACAATTTATGCCTGAAGAGCTGTTTTGTAGAGAATTTGAGCCGTTTGAGTAGGGATTACCCGTATAAACTTGCTAATTACTTTAGATAACTGACATTTGCTTGCAACCTGCAGTATTCCACTTATTTTCTTTCTAAGCTACAGCAGAATTTTGCTAATATTGCAAATAAAGGGTAATTGCCTTGTGTAAAGGATTGTTATAAGTTCTAGCTAGTCTAACTGGTCTGTCAAATATAACTTTTATGGAGAGGTATGGTGGGTTATATTGGTACAATGTAATGCTTTATACACATATATACATACAGACAGAGAAAGGAAGAAAAAGCTTGTAAAAGCAGCAGATAAAAAGAGAGATCAGTATAGCTTTACGTTTGATCTCTCTCGAAAATGAATGTTCATGCCCGATGACGTTCAATATCAATTTAAAACTGTTTGATAATTTCTTGCTCAGAAAAGAGGAAATTAGAATTCCAGAGTTATGATTCATTTTAATCAGAAAGAAATTGTCAAACATAAATCTCTCCTTGAGTAGTGAAAAGGCCTGAAAGCAGCCAAGAAAAAAAATATCAATACTTCGCAAAGGAGGAATGATTGTTCCAATTCGTAGCTTAATTGACTTTGAGGCTTAATGAAAAACACTACAGTGCTGTTTGTACACATAGTTGCTCTGACAAACATGGAAATCTATGCTCCCAGGAAGAGAAGCTAGGTAATTTATTTTACATTATTATTGATATAATTTTCTAATTGAGTATGAGCAGAATGTTTGGATAAGACTGCACAGCTCCAGATGTTAGTGGTATTCTCAAGAAAATACTTAAGAATATGAATGAATAAAATATTTCATAAATCACAGCTTTTCTTGCCAAGGAGCTCTCATTTATTTATTCCCGTCAAATAGTCTTTGAAGTAGATATTAAAAGACAAATTGTAAGTTTAATATTTCATAAAAAGTATAATGTTTCTTTTGTAATTCTTCCTCAGTGTTAAACCTACAGCGACATTAAAGATTAGAAATAACACTGTGAAAAGAAAATTTGGGTTTTCTTTTCAAGTAGAAACTTACAAGGTAGAGAGGTGACAAGGGAAGAGAGAAAAGAAAAGCAACAAAACAAACGTGACTCCTTGCTGTATTCCTTTCCCCCAAAGTATTCTTCGCCTAAGGAGTGATTTATATTCTTGCTGATTAAGTAACTGAATGAAATTGAAACCTGACAAGTAAGTCTTTGTATTCCAGTTGTAATCTTGTAAAGCACAGAAGGATGAGGAGCAAACTGGGCATGTTTATACAGACCATGGGCAACAGTTTTCGTGTTTTGGCTCTGTGTGTTTCCCCCTCGAGGGAGGGGGACTGATTTCCCCCGTAGTGTTTTGTCTCCGCCGCTGTCCTTGGTTTACAATTTTTAGTTTATAAGTGTCTAATACAGGATAGATTTGCACAATATTCTTCTGCCGTAGTCACTTGATACTAATGGATGCTAATCTTGATACAGAAGGTAAAATTTCCTTTTCTGTCTCTTTGGTGTTAGTTTTGTGAGCTCTTCCTGTACATCAGTCAGGCTGTTAATACGTAATTTCCACACTACGTGAGAACCTGCACAATGAATTGTTTTTGGAATTAACTTGGGTGGATGATTCCAGGAGGACATCTCATCACGGTTAGTGACAGGTTTTCTTTTATGGAAAAAGATGAAGAATGTGTAGAAGGTGGCTTTGGAGGTGTAGCAAATACTGAATGAAGCCACAGACTGTTAGTACAGAATTAGAGAGTTTCGAAGTGGTGCTAAATGAAAGCTCTTAAAAAAATAACCTCTTCAAAATAGGAATTATTTCAGAATTTCCCGCCAGTAAAGCCCGTGCATTTCTGTGAGAATTTTACTTCCAATATTCTGTTGTGATTTGATAACAAAGAATTGTCTTGTTTCAAAGCAAGGTATTCTAAAACTATGTGTTACTGGCTCACATGCCATCACAGTGTAATATACCTGCAATATATAGACATATTTCATTTTCCAGTGCATGAGGAGTGCCCATGCTGAAGAATCAAGACAAAAGTAGTTATCCAAACCTTGCTGTGGGGGAAAAGGCCTTGCCCACAGGAATTATCTTGTATTAATTGAACTGGTAATACGATAAAAAAAATTCTGTGTCAACTTGTCTCACTTGCAGCTGTAGACACTCCAGCTAAAGCATTATTGCCCCTGCTTTTTTTGCTTTTTAAGGGTGTGATCCAGATGGTTCTGAAATGAAGGAATCTTTTAATTGACTAATTGCAGTAGAATCAGACCCTATGTTATTTGCAGTGAATTGACAGTATAAGCATTACCCAACCCTGGTGCTAGTAACAACTCTTTGAGACCAGTGTGAAAGTATGACCAGATTTTGACCATAATGTTTAAGAATTCAGTAAGTTTCTGTGAGTAATTTGCTCAGTTGAGGCACCTTAAGAGAGTGATATGTGCTGCAAAGCTGTTTTCCAAATACAGATGCTTAAAAAAAAAAACCCACATGAAGTTAAAAACATTTAACAGTTTAATCAACATTTACATGGATGGATTGTTGAGATCTTTTTTTTTTCCTGTACACTATAAACATATGGCATGAATTTAATTTCATTACAGATGCTGAGAAAAGGGAAAGGCAAATATTTATATTACATTCATGTTTTACCGTAAAAACACTGTTCACTTTGTTTATACAGTTCCACTGTTACAGTTTTTTATGGTTAGTAATGAAACCACTGTAAAACAGAGTCTGAATTATACAGCAGATGTGTTAAGCCCCTAACTTTGAGGGTTGGGCATCCTTCTGAATACTGATATAATTTACTTGGAGTTGATGCATTGGCTGCAGCTGAGCTGTTTGATACTTATGTTCTCATCTTTGTGAGCTCTGCACTGTTACTGTACAGATACATCAAACTGATGGGGTTTTATTGTTTATTATGATGGAGCTTTCAACCCAGGGGCACCCCCAAACCTCATCTAACCCCCTAGATCTGATAGCATTGCCCAAATCCAGGAACAACCCCCTAAATCCAGATGTGCCCCAAACCTGGCAGCACCCAGGTGTGTGTGAATCCATAATGCTGCACACAGCTGATAGAAACCATCAGAGCCCTCTCATAGCTGTGAGATTGGAAGGTTTTTAAGCCAGTAAGACAATTTGTGATGATTTCCTCCAGTAAAGACAACGTTGGCTTTTGAATCGACTAAATTACTTCTGCTCTCATCATTCTATTCACCTCCCAGTATCTGTTACACACATATATATAAATCTAAA
Source organism: Empidonax traillii (assembly GCF_003031625.1). Taxonomy (NCBI): domain Eukaryota; kingdom Metazoa; phylum Chordata; class Aves; order Passeriformes; family Tyrannidae; genus Empidonax; species Empidonax traillii. The sequence goes on along the minus strand of NW_020955606.1, from coordinate 827,691 downwards.
ATGTAATTTTGAAAGAAGTCACAACATCTTACCATTCCTTAATTTTTTCCTCCAGTCAGCAGAATTTTAGAAGTGTTGAAGTGATCTTTTTGGTAATTTGTTTCTTTAGCACAGCCCTGCTGTTCTTAATCTGGAAATGTGAGTCACAAAATCCCCACCATGCCTAAAGCTTTATAATAATACTACTTAAATGCAGTTTGAGCTTTTTAACAAAAAAAAAAAAAAAAAAAAAAAAAAAATTTGAGACAACCCCCAAACAGCAAGAGACCTCAGGATAACCCCTTTAAAAACTGCACTTCATGCTTAGTCTTCAATTAAACGGCACTAGGAGACACTGTGTGCTCAACAATATCACCTGCCTGTCTGGAGAGGTCTGTCTTTAAAAAAAAAAAAGAGTAGGCTTTGTACATTGACTCGATTGCAGCTTGTAGGGTTCAAAGTTTGGGTTTTCTCTGAAATCGTATCTGTTTAGTGTGACGTGGGTTTGGCCTTTCCCCGAACCTTCTTCTGTCAGAATCTTTTTCTTCCATAACTATTTAGTGTTGTTGACGTTGAAAACTTATTTACTAGAGCCTGGGTAGATGTGTTCTTACATAAAGTGAGTTCTGCTGTCACTGGATTTCTGCTTGTCATTTCTGGGAGAGGAGAGGAGGAATTAAAGTGTCTGGATATAATTTTTTTTTTTTTAAAAAACCATCTTCACAATTAATCTGATTGTAACATAAGCTTGTAATATATTCCATTAATGAAGAAGACAAGCTTAGCTTATGGTAAATACAGTACTAAGTGTTTATAGTGCATTTCATATTTTACATGATTCCCTTTATAATTCTGCTTATCTTTTCATTCTAATTCCCTAAAGGATGTATAAAAGAACCCCTAAAGAGAGTAATTACTGCTCTATTCCTTAACCAAGGCTCCTTTGGCAAAAAGGAATCTGAGCAGCTTTTTAAAGAAGGCAGTTTTAAATAAAAATGCAAATAAGCTGCTTTGTAACCACATTAATTACCCACCTAGCCTCTTATTACCGTGTTTGTATTGTTTGCAAACACTATTTACGGTCGTGTGGAAATTACCATTCCTGGGCTGGAGGAGGCTTGCTGGTGGTGGGTTGTGCTTTGGAACCAATTAGAGTGAACCCTGTCTCCAGCAGGGCTCGGGGGAGCAGGATAGCCTTGCAATGTCAAATCACGGCATTAACTCCGACTGCACAGGCACCGGCTTGTAATTATGTTATTGGTCCTCTTTTGCCTCTGCAGTG
>NW_020955606.1:793506-826305 GCF_003031625.1 Empidonax traillii | reverse complement strand
TGGGCTGGAGGAGGCTTGCTGGTGGTGGGTTGTGCTTTGGAACCAATTAGAGTGAACCCTGTCTCCAGCAGGGCTCGGGGGAGCAGGATAGCCTTGCAATGTCAAATCACGGCATTAACTCCGACTGCACAGGCACCGGCTTGTAATTATGTTATTGGTCCTCTTTTGCCTCTGCAGTGAGTTTCATTCCCTGCATTTTAAAACTTACCAGGCGGCGCCGCGTCTCGCTGATTGATGGTTCGATAGGTACTGGGATCAATTTTGGGGAAAGTCGTGGTGAAATCCGGTGGTTTGGTCCCTGGGTTGGTTCTTGGCTTTAGTTTCGCTCACAAGTAAACAAAAGCCTCGTGCCTTTGCTCAAGATCTCACACATTTCCATGCCATCGATTGGAACCCCAGCTTTGTTGGTTTATTTCGTTGTCAGAAGGGGACAGGGAGAAGTATCTGTTAGTATTAGTTGCAGCCAGTGTGTTAGAAGGTGAGAATTGTGGGTGTTTCAACACTTGGAAGAAATGGGGTGCTTCTCAGTGAAATGTGTTTGTTAAGAGCAGTGAACACTTGTTGCTTGCTTGGTATGAGTTGTGTTCGTGTCTTGGATTTTCTCTGTCACGATTGTGAAATGGGACTTTCCTCTGAGAATTGCTCAGAAATGAAAACTAAACCATAGACTTGTCTTAGCATTCATTCTTTTAGACTTGTACGTGTTTCCAGATCACCAAGAGTTTGATTTGATGGGTCTGCAGTGTGAAGAAGCAGTTCTTTAAGACTCGTGGTTTTTTTTTAGGCTTGTAACCAGTCTGTCAATCACTCTGTCAATCACTTACTTATGTCAAATAAGTCTTTGGAAGCAGAGAAACACTTTTTGGTTGAGCTTAGTGCGGGGGAGAAGATGTAGAGAGATTATTTTCTTCCTGCTTGTGAAGCTGCACTGCGTGGACCTGCAGCACTGTGACAATGTTTATAGGATACTTGCAGATAAAGACAAAAATCTTCAGGTCTGTGTCAGTCCTCCTGTAACACTGAATATAGCAGAGCAGGAAAACAGCAACTCCAGCACGGTGTAGTACACCTCTGCCGAATTGTTATGCGTTAAAAAAGAAGAAGAAAAGTAAAAAAGAAAAAAAAAAAAAAAAAAAAAAAAAAAAAAAAAAAAAAAAAAAAAAAAAAAAAAAAAAAAAAAAAAAAAAAAAAAAAAGCACATTGCTGGATCACTTAGAGTTTTTAACAGGGACAAGGGACTAATGTGAGGGCGTCAAAAGAAGCACTGACTTGTTTCATGATCCACAATAGCTTATAAAACTGAAGATAATTATCAGGCTTATATGACTACAGAGCAGCATAAGTGACATAAAACAAGCACAGCTGGAGTTCGACAGGAATGCAGGAGATGTACAGAAAGCAGACTTGCTGAGTAGAGTGCTTAAAAGGTACTTTTAATTTGGTTGCTTATCAGTTATATTTCTAAATATTTTATTACTACGAAGCCAAGGCATCATATTTTTTGTTTAATTTACTGTCCTTTCTAATTTCTCCTCCTCCTTTAATTCCCTTTTATCCTGATAATCTTGGAAGGTGGTGAGTTGGGGAAAGAAGAACACTGGACTTTGTTTGGTTCCTTGAACTAGTCTTTAATAATCCATTGCTTTATCTTTTCTCTCACTTTGTGATATTTAGCTGTGAGGAATTACACTGCTTTCCCTGAAAATCTCCATTTTAGCAATGCATGATGGGAGCTGCTTTCTGTCGTGGCTCAGGTGGGGTCCAAAGCGGTCATGGTTCTTTGGGTAATTTCACAAACCAGTAATTGAAACCTTTGGTGTGTCCCTGACGGTCTTATTTTCCTATGAATAAGATGATTTGTTACCTGTTTATTTAGCTTGGTTGATTGAGGCGTGAGGGTGAATACACTTGATACCATTGTGCTGAAAATATCCATGGTCCTTAATTTAGTAAGAGATGTAATAAAGCTAAGCTGTATCAACATGCTGCAGTTCAAAAGAATGTGTATTTATCTTTTTCATTAAAGGATCTGTTTCCAAAGCCCACTGAAGGTACTAATTTTGCCTTGAAGGGTTTTGGATTGAACCCAATAAATCTGTATGCATGAAGATTGTTTTTACAGGGCAGAACTTTAGATACATGTTCCTAGCCATCTGACCACACTTAATTTGCCAATATTTGTGATAATTTGTGTTGTTTCATGTCAAACATGGGAAGGTGATTGTACTCTCCCGTGCCTGTTATTTTGCTGTGTGGAAGGATGACCTGAAAAGTGCCTTCAGCTTCCAAACAGGACATCAGGAGACTTGAGTGGTGGTGATCTTCTCTGTGCCAGGGTGACATTTATGCCTTGTGTGGTCAGGGAGCTTTAATATTTTCCTCGGTTATACTATCTCACAAGTTTTAGGAACTGCTCATTAATATAGTCATGTTTAACATGTTATGGTTACAAACAAAGACATGAATGTATGTACTCATTTCTAATTAATTTGTGTAATTATGTTTTATAATCTAGGTGTTTGCAAAGCAGAACGTCGTACACCCCATTTACTGTCTGCTGTAGCTAATAAAAAATAATAGAATGAAATAAATCTTGAAACCAACTTTAATTGTAAGTATAGATTAGTTGTAAATTATATCTTTGTTGTGTTTATTTTTAATTCTGCAGTGTTGCAGGTTTGTAGAGCATCCCAATTAGTGTAGTTATTCGAAGTAATGATGAGTTAATTGCTGTAAATGCTGAATGTTGTTTCTGTGACAATTTAAATACAGTACCGAGATACTCTTCTAAAATGTAGGACTAGAGGTAAAGGCAAAAAGGAAATGTTGGCAATAATGAGACCAGTTAATTTTATAAAGATTTTTTTTTCATTCAAACTGATGATTTGGATAAGATGATTAAAAACACTCGGAGAAGAAAGAAATATAACAATTAGGAATAAAATCTCGGCGTCTCAGCTAATACCATTATAAACACGGACACAAATGAGGCAAACCTGTATTTTTCACTATGAATTCATGTGTTAATTGAGAAGAGGCATTCGACTGAGCTCATCTGAAGCTGATTCCTGCTCTTGTGACGCTGCTTGTGCTCACTGGCTGAAGCCTCTCTGGCTCTGCAGCTCCTCTCGTGCAGGTTGGTAGCCCTTCCATGCCAGCAGTGCTTCAAGTTTGTTTTGGTGAATATGTTTAAAGAGTAGAAGATGCCTCTAGCTTTAAAGTGGAGTGTTTTCCTTTCTGATGAACGGTAGTAAATCCTGCCATTTGAAGGTTGTGTGGTGTACCTGTGAGGAATGAGCTGATCCACGAGGTTTCCTTGAGCATGCATGCTGTAAGAGATATTAATAGCTTCCTTCAGCAGCGTCCCACTTAGAGTAACTTTGAAATGCAATATTTCATCCTGTCCTGGTTAAATTAACCTTACGTTTTTCCTGGGAAATGGCCTATCTACCTAGAGAAAATTGGAAGAGTACTATGTACATTCACACTGCAGGGGGGAAAAATGGTATCCAGGATAGTATTTATGCATTAAATATTTACTTTCAGTTGAGGATTTGTTGTCTCCCAGTTGAGTGCAGATTTGGGAATGGAATCTGGTGCCATTCACCTCTCTGGTTTTGGTGACCTTTTTAAATAATCAGAGAAATATTAAAACTCCTGCAGTCGGTTGCTGTGACGTTAGTGATAAGTTGGATTTTTTACATGCAAAAGACTTTATAAAGCATCAGCAGAAAACCGTTCCTCTACTTCCTAAGAACAGTGCAGTAAGGGAAAAGCTCTTCCACTCCTTTGGGGCAGTTTTTAGAGCCTTTCCCTGTACCAGGAATTCACTGAGAGAATAAGGCCGAGAAAAACAATGCACAAACCTGAAAGTCATAGACATTCAGGTTCATCTGTTTGGTCCTGTTATGACAGAAATCATTACAAGTTTGATAGATTTATTTGTAAAGACTTGCTTCAATATTTAAAGTACATCTATTCCAGCATTCCTCATTTCGAGCTCGGCTGTGGATCAAGATGAAAGAAAAATTAAATTGTGTATTGAAGAGCTGTTAATTGAACTGCACTGCATTTAGCAAGGGAGCATCAGCTTCAGGCAGTCAATACTACAGAGAATTTTTAATGTACTGTATCACTAGATTGTCAGTTTGTATTGGAGAATGCAAACAGACTGCTTCGACTGATGATAAAGCCCTGGAAACTTTTAGGTTGTTGAATGGAGAAAATGTTATTTTGCTTTGATATGTTGTGACAGAGTTGTTGATGCGACCAGGAACAAGCTTTTTTTAGGTGAATATTATTTGAATATCAAATTCTGATCTCTGTGTATTTATTCTTTAAATGGGTAAAGATTGTGTACTGATGTTTTGTTTTTCAAGTGGGAGCAAAACAAGTTCCACGGAGTTCTTGAACTGGCACAAATGTTACTTTGCAATTTGAGCAGCTCTGAAAGTCTCATTTAAAAATATTAGTTCTCTCCAGATATAATTCTAAAAAATAGCATATCAAAAAGCTTTAGAAATGCTTTAGAAAAATGTTATCTCCCTTTCCTAGGGCAGTGTTAATTTCTTTTGTAGTTAATCTTTTGCGCTGGAATTTAGTACATTTATAGTTAAAGATTCCTTTTTAACAGCTAAATTATTTAAGCATGTCTTCTAGGGTAACATGGCCTATTTGGTGTTAAGTATGAAATACTTTTTATTTCATTTTCTTCACTGATAAAAATGAAATAACTAGAGGCATTTGTAGGACCAGAACAGATTTAGGGCTATGGCGTTAGATTAAAGATGTTCTATTCCAAGGCACAGCTTGTTACAGCTGTCATACTTCAGGATAAAATTCTTTCTTTTGGTGGTCCTTACTGGACTTCAAGTCCACCTTCAGAAAAGCCAAAGTGAATCTGAAACTTTGTTAATAATTTTTAGATGTCAATCTGTGGAATTTTTCCATAAATGTGGTAGGTCTCAAGCAAGTGGTAAACTCAAAAATGCCACTCGCTGCTGGTGCATTGTCTTCTCTTGGAGCAGAAAGATCATTTGTAGAGGTTGGGTTTAGTCTGGTTCATCTGGGTGCCTCTGTGGCATCTGAGGAGATGCCACATCTTTCTTACCAGGTGAAAAACTGCATATTCTGAACACCCTGGTAATTTTGCCTTCCAGATTTCAAGACATTAGGGCCTAGATCAAAGATGTGTATTGGATGATATTTATTTATCCTGAAATATTTGATCTTAGACCTGTGCTCTGGTTACTTTATTTTTTTCAGAAAGATCGCGATTACTGAAATATTACACTTAAAAACTGTGTAAGAAGACCCTACTTCGTATTAGAAGCTGCAATTTTAGTACCTAAAATGCTTTTATGCAATTCAAGTAAAAGTCATTGTGCTGTATGAATATTACTTTGAATATTTGCTTCAAATAGTAGTGTCTAGCAACATATTCAGTGATTTTGCCACTCTTGTCTGTGTGAGACAGTGTTTGACAATGTGAATACCTACAGTAATGTTTAAGAACCCATTACATGGCAGCTTGACTATCAGAGTAATTAAGAGAGTTGTCCGAAGCTCTGGTAAATGCCATAAATGGAAGGTCAGCTTGAAATCATGCAGAGGTAAACTAAGAATCTTCAATTTTATTTTTATGGGGGGTAAATCCTGTATCTTCTGCATGTTGTGCAATTGTCTGATTCTGAGAACCATTGAGACAGATTTAATGCAGGATGCACAGGTAAAAATCCATTAATGAAGTTGAAAATTTACCAAAAAAAAGCATTTGAGATGACCAGCAAGGTCGGGTCTCCATAATGTGTTGTTTTATTGTTGGAAGAATGGAAACTTTCTTTCCATGAAGAAAACTCAAGTTGGGTGGCTTTCCTGTGACTTTAAGGTAGTTAAAGTTTAAATGTTAATAGGCTTCAAGAAGATGTGCATGCATGTTTTTTTTTTTATTAGACTACCAGTTAATTTGTGCAAACTCCTCATCTCCAGGCAATCTGATTAAAAAAATTGTATGTTTCCTGTTTCTTTATGCACTGTGTAGCTGCATGAGGCAATATCTTTAAAATGTAAAAAAGCCTACAAAATGCACAGTCTGATAACAACAACAAATCTAATCTAAAGTGACAACTGGGAGACTTTCCCAGACGTTTTTCTCTTTAATGTAACATGACTTTAAATTGATGCAGCCCCACAGTGATTGAAAAACTCTCAGAGCTTGTCTCCCATGATTACATTTCTGATCTGTACAACTTAATTTTTTAACTCGGTGAATCTCACTTTTGCGAGTGAGCGGTTTGTTTCTGTTCCGAGGGGGTGAGTTTGGTGGATGCAGAAGCAATGGAACTGCAGTGCTGTGAAAAGTAATATTCCTGATAGTGATCCTGGTCAACCACATGGACCTGTTCAGTCTCTGAATGACCCCAGAGTCATCTGGTGGGTAAGGCACTGTATTCAGTGCTGGTTTATACTTGTCTAGTGAATTTAGTGTTGAATAAACGGAATTAAGAATAACCAAACTTTGGTTAACTCTCCCCCTCCCCCCCCAAATACCTTTGTTAAAGCATTTTAAATCTGCTTAAGGTTCTTTCTATCTTTATAATTAGTTCCTTTTTTTTTTTGAGTTTTGTTGAAACAGGATATCTGTTATGCGCTACCTTAAGCAAACAAACAAACATAAAGCCCTGTCAGGGTTCCTGAGATGTTTTACTGTGAAACAAGCCACTTCAAATTTAATAATGAGCTGAAACTGTACATGTCCCTGGTTGAGATGATATTTTATAGAGAGACGATATGAGGGATAAAATGACAGATATTTTTTATCCTTGTTCCATGGTTGTATCTGGAGCTGTGGCTGTAGAGGGACATCTGGGCTTCTCGTTATAATTTAGGTAATAGATTGTAAATTTTAAGTTAAACAGATCCACTACCAAGGGATACCTCCTTGTGCTCTCCTCTCCCTGGGTGCCCCAAGGCTCAGCCTCTGGGCCAGCACAGTGCAAGGCAAAAACTGGGGCTGTGTCACCCTGAATGGGATGGGAACGAGGCATTTACGGTCAGGAATGTGGGTAAGGAATAGTACCTGGAGCTGAAGGGAATGGGGGAAGGGGGAGGAGGTGGCACATGTGAAGAGGGCAGAGGAGAAGGTCAAAGCACTTGATACTGGCCACAGTTTTTGTTTTGAATGTAGTTGGAAAACAAAGAATTGGTTTGTAACTTTCATAAATTGTTGAAAATTGTATTTTTTGATAGCCCTCATTTTATCCTAGCCTTTTCCCTGTATTTTTCTAGCATGGAAGTACATAAATCCTCATTTACCTTTTCGTTTACCTTTAAGAATGTATAAAGTCTGAAGAATGATATATGTAAAGCAATACTTTATAATGCTTGTAACTGCTTCTGGGCCTGCCTTCTAGATCTATGTGCAGGAAAAGTGGTCATGCGTAAGAAGAAGTGTCCTGTGGTCAGTTTTGTAATACAGATTCTAAAAATCTGTTATTTATTTCTTTATTGCTCCTCTCAGAAGCAGAAAATGATGCCCATGGGTAGATGCAGTGGTTGGTTGATATCAGTTGGAAATAAAAAGAAATAAAAGCCTTTGAAATGTAGTAGCTGTGTTTTATATCAGCGATGCATCATACTGTGTTGTTCTTATGAGATTGTGCCTGACTTATGCCAGGGCAGAGCACTTGGGGTTTCAGGAGACTGTGGATTTAATCCATAAAACGCTGGGCAATATGCAGGACAGGTAACAGGCACAACAGAAAATCTTTTTGGAGGAGAAAGCAGTGAGGTGAATTTTGTTTTCCTTAGGAACATTTCAGGCGCCCCGATTGAAGCAATGGAGGGGCTGGAGGGGAAAAATGGAATAATTCTATTAGAATGTCAAATTTTTGGAGCCAAGTTTTTCACCAAGTGAAAATAGGTTAACAGTTTAAGATTTATAATATTAATTTTTTCCATCAGCTCTAGTAACCGAGCATCTTATTGGAAGCTTTTATTGCTTGAATAAAAACCATACTATTTTGTGATCTAGATCTCGGTATATACCTGATGATGATGATTTCAATTTTGATTTCAAATCCTTCCTCTCATTTAGTTTGCATAACCTACTTATAAGAGTATTATTTTGCAGTATGTCTAAATTTAAACAGCAGCTCAGAGCCATCAGGACAATGGTTATCTTGCCAAAATGGTCAAGTCATTGGCCAAAATAAACACGAATCTGGAGACTTCCTGATGAATGCCTGGAAATTACAGCCATGCAAACATATCATAGTGCACATTTGTATTACAAACTAGTCAAGCTGCTTCATCTGTTTAGTTGCATAAACGTAGTGCCTGTAAGCCTTAAAAAAATTTGTTACCAGAAAAATCAAGTTTTTTTGGTAAGAATATAGCAAAAACTTTGCCACCTGGAGAATGATATTTCAGGATCAATTTTTTTTTTTTTATTTAAAGTAAATGTGTTCCATTGTATTTATTTTGCATGAGAAATTAAACAATACAGTATTTAATTGACTTTTTTTTTTTTCTCTGTGACTTCTGCTTTATTTAAGCATAACCTGTTCTCTTCATATTTCCAGTTTGTTAAAGGGCCATTCTGGTGCAGGAAAAGCTGGGAGATAAGGATTGCATTTCAAGTAGTTGTGTCCTTGGCATCTGATTCAAATCACTGCCAGTTCAGTTATTCAGTCACTGGGTTGGACTCCTGAAGTCCTGTGTGGAGTTGGAAGGGATTTCTCTTTCTTCCAGTGGAAGAACCACACTGGAATTACTTGTAATTTTTCTTTCATTCTCTTTCCACGCCAACTTCCAGAGAAGGGATGAGGTCAGGGAATATGAATAACTGTGATTTCTACCTTTACTCCTATTGCTAAGCCCCACATAATAAAAAGAACACTCTTGGCAGAATTGATTTGGGTGGTGAGTTGGTGCAGACTCTTGCACACAGACTCTCTCCATCCCATCTCATCCTGTACTGAGCAGCCCGTGGGGTTCACAATTTGAGACCTAACCTAATCCATCTTTACCAAGGTGACTGTGGGTTTATCTGGATTTGCCCTCCAGGATATTTTTAATTAGATATAAAGGAATGAATACATTACTTTAAATTATTTTGATGAAAGAATTCTTGCACTGTCATTAACAATGAGTTAAATGAGCTAAAACTTCCCTCTAGTTCTCTATCTTTTGATGAGGAAACAAAGCAGTTCTTTGCATGATTAAGATTTGTGGTATCACGCCTGAAATGAGAAGCCCTAATATAGGCTTTGTAATTTGTGTAGGTTTTTTTTAACTCCTGCGTGACCACTCTTCTTTTTGTGCCTATTTGTACAGCTGGTTTTGCTATGTTTTCCTTTGATTTCAGGCTCTGACATCATAAGTTTGTATCTATGTTTTTATTTTTCCTTTATTGCTAAGGAAGTTGTTTGATTCCGTAGGCACCTCAAAGAGAGCTGGCCTTGAGAATTCCCGAGGCTCTTCAGAAACTTCAGATCTTGTTGGTTTTAGGCCCATTAGACTGAATATGAATTTTTAGTAGTTAGTGATGATTCAACCTTAGCAAGGTGTGTGAAAACATGTGGAAAACCTCAGGGCAACAAGCTAATCCCTTTGGTCATTTGAAGTGTGCCAGGAGTTCAGAAAGGTGATTTCCAGTGGCAGTTTTACAGTATTTTACTGACATTAAGTATAGCAGCAGTTTGAACAACATATACAGAGAGCAGTTAGAGAAACAATTACTCTTGGAGAAAGATGATTATTCCAGTAAACAAAAGAAAGGGATTAAATTTTGTCTGTTGATAGAGCTCTTGACCGAATCTCAGAATATATTATTGTGTAAGATGTGTTGTTGACTTCTTCAGTATTTCTAATTGTTCTTGATACACGCCTCTTCACAGAGTTTAGGCAAAAAGAGCTGCCCATGCCAAGAATCACCTGTCAAAAAAATTATCAGGTGGTCTTTAGTATCTTCAGACTTTTTAAAAGAAAGGTGTAATCATTTGCCTTATGGATTTTGACTCATCTCATTTCTAACCTCTGCTTTCCAACCATGAAAAATCATTAAATGTTGCAAGATTCAGAGTTTTCTCAGAAAAGTTGCAGATGGATTATTGCATCCATCACTCTGTGAATGGAAATTGATTCCCATGTTCTTGGAGCACCGGGCCCATTGTGCATCATTTTGAGTGGCTGTTTTGGAACATGTGGAGCACAACCACCGAGGTGGAATATTTGGGATCAGTGGGTTGTTGATATGTGGGATATTTTCCTCTTAGCTTTAATTCCACCTTGAGCACAGTAAACCCCAGCATAATTGGCTTGAACCGCGGGTCTGAAGATGGCAGGTTATTTAAAATACTGGGGAACGCAAACTGTAACCAGGAATACCTTAAGAGCAGCAAAGGTGCATATTCTGCTAAATAAACTTCAGTAATTACTTTAGGGGGTTTTCCTCCGCAACATTGTAATTTTTTCTAGTTTATATTCTTCACAGACTGCTGACCACAGTGACAGTTTTGCTGTTCTTGTACAAAATAGCACACATGTGTGCACCTGGTCTTCATTACTGTTGCATTGCATATATGGTAATGGCAGAATGGGAGATTTTCTTCTCTGATTTCTGCTGATGACGCCTTGTTTCGGGTACAGCTCTTTACAAATACATTGTTCATTAGGCGTCAGTGTCGATTAAGCAGCACTACCAGGCAAAAGGGGGGCACAAAACATTCACGTAATTTTCACGACAAGGAAGTATTTACTTATAAAGGGCTAAAAAAATACCCCAACAACCCAGCATTAACTTTCTTGAACTGTCAACAATATGAACATGCTTGTTTTACCTTACTAAGGCAAATATATTTGCAATAACAAGGCATAAATATGCAAGAAAAGCTTTGAAAAATAGTATCCCCCTGTATAAGATACTGACTAAACAGAACAGGAACACTGAAAACCCACTTCTAAAAAAGTTAGCCTTGAAAGTATAATTAGAAGTATGGTGATTAAAATCTATTTTTGGCTGAGTTCGCTTGCATATTTTAGCGTGCTACGGCTAATTTGACCCTCTGTATTTTAGAAAACCTTTATTCTCATTGATTTTTGGTTTCCTTGCGAAGATTTTCGCGAGAAAGGTGGGATTCTGAGGAGTTGCTTCCAAACCTACGAGTTATGTGTATGATTGCCAAACACAAGCAGCCAGTGGGGAGGTTGCCTGGCTGGCTAAAGGCAGGGAAACGTGGAGAGCTCTTTTTTCCCTTGGGGATGAGTGGAACGTCTGGATCAACAGGAATCTCTGTCAAACGCCCATCCCTGGCAGAGAGGATATGTGACCGCAGCACCAGAGGCTGGCAGGGTTTGGACTGTGGCTTTTGAAGAGTGATAAGTTTTGTTCTCTGTTCTGTGCAGAAGGAAATGAGATGTGCTCGAGCCAGGGTTTCTGTGCCACCACGAGATGTCACTCTTCTGTTAGGAAAAAGTCCATCCCGTGGCATGAATATCTGGAAAATAAATTATGAAGCCCTAGAGGGTGAAAATGTAGGAGCTTGAGGAAGAGAACTCTTTAATGTCTTCGGTTGGATCGTGTCCTCCTTAAATAGGCACAATGTACACACACACACTGACATCACTGTTTCCAGGTTTGTTAGTTTTCTGGTTTTTTCAAGCTGGAAGGGCTGTAACAGGATTTAAGTTGTTTATGGGTCAGCAAATATTTGGGCTTGCAGCATGGCAGCTGGGCTGGATAAGTCTTGGTTGTAATCTTATTTACAAAATTAGAGGATACTTAAATATCTGTGTCATGTAGCCTTGTGGAAAGTATGGAACTTCCCAAAAGTCCGTCAGTCACACTCCCTGCTGACATGGAGCAATAGTGACATCCTGTGGGAAAGGTTTAGAAAGGAGACAAAGGCTTAGTCCTGTGGTCATCCTGGATTCTGTTTCGATTTGTCCACGTAATTTTTTTATGTTTTGGAGCCAGTGTCTCGAAAGTAAATTAATATCCATTGTGAACTGTGATTAGAGCATCAGAGCTTTCTGTGCTTTAATTTACGCTATCTCCGGGTATTGGACGATCAATTTTCATTATAGGAGTGCTCATGTTTTACTTTGATCAGGACAAAAAAGATTTAGAAATATTATACAATTTCATGGCCATATGGTTTCCCAATGTGCTAGGACATTTTACATGTGTATTTTCCTCTAAAATTAAAGATAACACTTAGGTTTTACTATATCTTTAAATGGGATCCAAGGAATTAATTTAAATTCTTTTAAAAACCATTGTTTAAATCAAATGTAATGAGAAAAATCTTTCTTACATAAAAAAATGATTAAATTTAATAAAAATGTGTGCTCTGAAGCACCTTAAAATCTGGTTCTGATAACAGAAGTAGTGCCAGAGATGCCAGCATTTCAAGCTAGATATAGAATTATATACTTGTATAACAAGATTGCAACAGAAATTAAAGGAATTGGAATGATGTCGTTGGAATGATGAGACTTTGGCTGCTGAGTAATCCAGGTGCTTTTTGGTTTTTTTTCCCTTAATCCTTATTAGCCTTTTTTTTTTAAAGCATAGATTGAAAGACCATCTGATAGTTTTAAAAAAGAGCAGTATTTGCACCTTGAGCTGTATTTCACTGTATATCTGGCAAGAAAGAAATATAAACCTCGTATTTCTGTACACCTTTTTTTCCCCTCCCCAGTTTTAAAAATAGAGATGGATAAAATTGCAGCACTATCCCCATGGGAGAGGATTATTTGCACATCTGTCTAAGGTTAGTACCTCCTGTGTGGTTATCAGCATCCTTCACTGTGCTTGCTGAAAAAGGGCCAGATGATGAGTGGCGCCTTGCAAGATTAACTTTGTATTGGTAGTCATTAAACAGTGGGAATTTTTACAAACTGGCAGTTTGGGATGCTGGAGGAGAGGAAAAAAAAAAAAAAGAAGAAAGAAAATGGAGAAAGAGTATTATAATAGTTGGTTGCACACACAGCATCTAGAATAGATTTGGGCTACTGGCAACAAGTGTGATGGAACAGTTGGTGAACAGACGCCTAATAAATAGCTGTCAGGAGGTAAACTGACACCTCTGATGTCCCAAAATTGTGTTAATCCAGGATTAACAAAAAAGTTAGAGATATCACTCTGTTTTACAGCAAGATCCATTACTACTAAAATAATCACTGAAGGAAAACACCCTTTCTGTTTTAACTGAGGAACGTGTGAAGAACACGTAGTCAGTTGTTCCTTCCTGTCACCATCGCTTTGTGATGATGCTGACAAAGCTAATTTAAAACAAATCTGCTAAATGTAGTTTTAGCCATTTTTCCAGGGCGGTTTAAACCTGCCATTAACTTCAAAGAGGTGAGGGGAGGATTCTTTGCACGTGCATGTGAAGGACTGTAAAAGTGATTGGCAAACTGAGATTAAATTTTGAATATTTTTGTTGTAATCACCGTTAATTTGGTTTTGCAAGCCCGTTCCTGGCAGATATCTGTGGGAACCAGATGGCGAAGTTGTGTTGACTGGAAGCAGATTTTCAGATGCTTTTTACAGAAGGTCTCTATCATTGATTTGCTGGCAGATTAAGAGTTACTCATGAGATGCGTTTTGTTTTGCTCCTCTGTTTAAAAAAAGTATACTGTGTTGTGCAGCTGTACTTAAATTTTTGAATCTGCAAATAACATCAGTTGTGATGAGCATCTCTTTGTGAGCAAATATTTGAGAAAGATTTGAGAACTGAGGATGAGTAGCACTAATGAGTCAAATCCTAAAGCTTCTGCTCCAATTTATGAAACATTTTTATTGAATTTTCTTTTCCAGTTGATAGAATTTCACTCTCTGAAGACTTAAACTATTTTAACTGAATAAATGTGATCATTTTCATTGTGGAACTTTGATCTCATGCCTTTTGTTGTTGTTCTGGATTATTTTATCAGAGTGCTTTTTCTTTCATGTATAAAATCAGTTCAAATTAACCTTATTATTCAAACTTGCATTTGAACCCTTCTGCAGAAGGAAGTAGCAAAGCTGCCACTTTTTGTACTTCATGACTGCTGAAGTTTATATGGATTCAAGAGGAACTGGTCGGGTTAAATGAAAGAAAATGTAATAAAAAAATTTTGTTAGACACCGAGTGCTATCTCTGACTCTGGATGTCCTGAGCTTAAAACTTGTTTGAGAGTAGGAGAGTATCCCAAGGCAGTGTCATATTTTTGTATTCTTCCTTAGGCATTAGAGAGTGAGAACTCTGCTTCTGTGAATAGATGGGTATAGTCTTTAATTATAAATGATATATTTATTTTTGCCTCAGGATCTCTGTCATAGCTTGTGCAGGCAGGATTTGAAGATTTGAGGGGCACCAGTGCATGTCGTGGTAGAGGAGAGGTGTTGGTAGCAGAATGTCCAGCGAGTGCTTGCCTTGAACATTTAAATTGTTCTTTATTGCAACCAAATTTTCCTCTTCCCCTACGGCATTAATCTGCAAAGATGTCATTAAGAGAATTGGTTTTCTTTTGGAGAATCACAGAATGTTTTGAGTTCGTTTCTGATCCAGAGTTTTCATTTAATTTAAGTTTTAATCTCATTGGAAAGAAAAACCTTAAGAGAAAACGTTTGTCTAAAGCAAATTTAATTGTTGTTTTCTTTGTGGTTCTTTCCTTCTTGGATGATGGTGGGATTATGTGGGCCAGGAAATATTCTTCCTGTCTTGTCTGAAACCTGTCAAATCTTCATAATAATATACTAAGCACTTTAAATAATATTAGTGTTTACCAGGAAACGTCTCTGCCTGTGTGTATAATGTAATAATGGATGTGCAGAGTTATAGCAAGTATAGGGGCTGTGGAGAAGAAAGTATTTTTAAGAAAGAAAACACACAAAGCCAAAAAACCTTCTCATCCTGTGAATACTAATGAGCTGGCTGCTTTTTTGTGGTGAAAGACATTAGTGTCTTCTGTAGTTAGAACGGGGGCCCAGTAATTACTCTGACTTCAGTGATGAAAATTTGATAGGTCCTTGTGGCTGGATAGATGGGCAATGGATGGGACCCAGTTCTTTTGTAAATCTGCTGGTTAAGATTCAAAGGTATTCAGGGTTTCAGTAGATTTATCTTGAGCCTGTAAAGTACTTTTTGCTTTATTGTATTTGACATCATTCATTTAGAGGTTAACTTCGGTTTTATTGGATTATTTGTTATGAAAGATGACCCTAGATTTCAAAACTTCATAAACTATGATTTTTTGTATACTGTTCCCAGCAGCAGTTTAAATTAAAAGCTGATGAGGTCTTGGAGATCTAAGTTAAACATTTTTGCATTATTTTTAACTTAATTGGAAGTTGATATACTGTCTTTTTGACCTGGTTGCTGTAGAATGCTACATTCTTTGGCAAATATTAACCACTGTGTGTGTGGTCTAAATAGATATTCAGCTAACATGGACCAAGCCTTGCTCTGGTTGAAGATATCTCTTTCCACACATTTCCAAAGCTGTAATGAGCATTTTTATTAGTGTTTTCTCAAAACACCGCAAAGCTCCAGTAAAAATAGAGCACAAATCCATTTGTACACAAAGCATTTAGCATGAAGCGTTCCTTTGAATTCTGCTCTTTATTGTAGTCAACATTATATTGTTCATTTTCAAAGCAAAAGATTCTAAACTTTTGAAGGAATTTAGTTTGTAATGTTTGAAATACTCTTTATGGAAACTATTCTTTTTGCTGTAGTATCAGTAAAATCATAGAATCTTTACAAATACCTTTGTCAAAGAAATTTCTCTGTAGAACATGAAAGGTTATATTTTTTTTTTTTTTCAGAAGTCACAATTCAATCTCTAAAGTCATTGGCTGGGTCAGGAATTGCAGAATATGCTGAGCACCAAGGTTAATGGTTCTAATGTAGATAACTCTTTAAGCCAATACCTTTGGAAAGGTTTGACTCAGGGGAGAATATTTTATTGATACTACTTATATGAACTAGGGCAATATGAGTAGTTGCAATATTAGTAAGAATTCTACATGGTACTATTTATGACTTTTTAGAGAGGATAGGCTTTAGTTTTAAATGTACAGAGGCTCTTGATGTTGCTTATGTTTTCTATGGGAGTGCAGACAAATTGTTTTTTAGTGTCTTGTGTGTCATCATCTCCAAGCAAATGGGTTTCAGAAACCCTAATTTCATAATTTGTTTCAAAGTTGTAGCTATAGATCAGGCTTAAGAAACATAATGCCTGTTCTCAATGTACTCTGAAATATTTTTATTGTCTCCTAGTCTCTTACCTGCTCTTTGTGGTATAGGTATCTTCCCCCCCTCACCTCTTAATTCAGCATCTCTTTAGCCTGAGCCATAAAGGCATACTATAGATAACAGTGAAATATAAGATACCTGACAATATATGTTACATTGCAGATTAAAATCTGGCCTTGAAGGCAAAACAACCTTCCCCCTTGCATTGCAGCAAATTGCTCCTCTCCTTGGAGACAGTGCAAAATGCACTCCATGGGTGGCTTGACTCTTGTCTCCATCTGATCCATCTTACCGTGGCGTTTCTTGTCTTGACAGTCCTTCCTGACACAGCTCGTCCTGATCTCCTGGATGTTGTTATGTTAGTCCAGCAGATATTTCTCCTTTGCTTTTTCCCTTGTCCTCCCTGTTTGGCGCACTGAGCCCTGCTAGAGTGTAAACCCACAGGCACCTTAAAGCAGACAATGGTGAATGAGAAGAGGAACAAGGAGATTTTCATGTTAAAATATCCTGGGTCTCTGACAACAAAATCCATAGCAGAATCTGAGAATTTTGGAAGGCTTCAAGGGAGAAAGCCTCTGCTGTGAGGGTGGTGAGGCACTGGCACAGGTTGCCCTGAGAAGCTGTGGATGCCTCATCCCTGGAAGTTTTCAAGGCCAGGGTTGGCCCTCCTTTCCTCAAGAGTGGGAAGAAGTTTGACATCTGCCCATCCCTTTTTCTCACAAACAGATTGGGTTTGGTTTCTGCTATGTACCTAATTTCCAGAAGTGTAAATAGGATTTAAAGTTTTCAGCTTTACCTCAAATTCATACTGACTTCTCTGGGGCATGCTGTCACTGAGATAGTGTATTGCAAGCTGTCCTGGGGGAAAGAACACCTGTCAATATTAGCAATTATTTTTTGCATCCTGTTTTGTTTATGTTAATGAGATAATGGTTGCAGTTTAATTCTATTTTCTTGTCGGACAATTCTGTTTGACTGCTTACAAACTTTTTACAACTAATCCTTCTGCTGCATCAAATATTCTTATTATCTTCCACTACTGAAGTTTGATTATTAAGTTGAATTCATTAGTCATTCTTTACCAGACTGTTATGTAATGCTCTTGTCTGAAAATGAATGTGTAGGATTTGGGAGACTTCCTTTTAATAATATGTTTTCAAATATGTCACATTAAACCTGTCTCGTTTTCTTAGAGCGGGAATATTTCCAGTAGCAGAATCAGAGAAATACAAGGTGGCACTTTATGAAATGGCTCTTCTGTGATGCTGAAATCAGTGGGAGTTTGGCAGTGATTTCAGTACAAACAGAATTAGGATCTCTAAGGCTGGTGCTTATGCACAGTTCTTTTAAATGACCTTTTCTGTTCGTAATATTAAATTAAAAAAGGAAAATAAAGACTCCTTGAATCCATGGGAAGAATTTGGCAGTTCATGGTGGAATGTTCACTCTCTGCTTTGGCTCATTCAAAAATCCCAGCGTACCAAAAAATCCCTTAAAGGGGATGGCCTGCAAGTGATATCTAATTTGATCTGTGATATTTACAGAAAGAAGAGCAGGTCTCATAACTTCTGTACCAAATTTCAGATGATGAGCGCTGGGGAGAGTACAGATGTACCTAGAGGTGTAAGCTGTTCTCATCTGCTTTCTATTCTTAAAGCATATACAGGGTTGCAGCCTACATATGTTTGTCAGAGTGATTAATGGCTTGTATCCATACATTAGAACTGAGAGTATTAAGATTTATATCTTTTTGTTTTGAAAAGCAACAGCAAGCCCATAAATGCATGCTAAATGTACTCCATCTGACGAGCATGTGACCTACAGTGGACATTTACAGTAAATGACTGGAGCCATTTAGGTTTTGTGGGTTTTTTTAAGCTATTAAATATACTTTAAAATATCGTAAGATGACATGCGTCGTGTATGTAAAGCTGATATTTATATTTATCAGACACTTTGATAAAGGAACAGATCTTGCCTTTGTAACTGTTTCTTTGCTTTCTAAGCTGATGAACGAAGTACCAGTGATAGGAGAGGTCAGGACAGAAAAATACACATAAGGAGCATCCGAAATTTTTCATGGTGTTTATTTACATAGTTTGAACAAAGTGCCATAAGGATACGGCTTGGTGATGGAAAAATGCTCTAAGTTAAGGGGCATTAACAATACCTAAATTAGGTGTTGAGGGGAGTTGTCTGGAGCCTGCTAATAGGAGACAATATGAAGAGACAGTATGGAAGAAGTTGATATAGATTTTTTTTTTCCCCTTAGAAATAAGATATTAAGTATATTCCAGGACTTTTAGAAATGTTTTGGCTCTATGTCCCTGTCTTCATTACACCTACTCCTGCCTCTTTAGGGGTTCTCTCTGTATTGACATATCCTAGGGTTTTTTTCCCCAATCTGTTGTGTAACAATGGCGAGAAAACTCTTGTTATTTAGGAGCAACAGTGGGTCCAACACTGGATTTGAGTCACATCTGAGTGACTTCAGCACTGTGGAATTGTGTTCAAGAGCAGATGTACCCATGGCTTAACAGCTTCAGTGCACATGGGTATGTCTGGTGTTGGAGGAGGAAACTGGTCAAACCCAGGACCGTAACTGGTATGGAAAACTGTGATTTTGAACCTTCAGGATTTTATTGCTGGGGTAAATACAAACTTGCTCATAAAAACATACTTGAAGAAGTATTCCACTTGATGTGGAATATTTAATTTAGTAGCTGTCTTACTCAGCCAGCCAGATAATACTGTTTATTTTATTTATTTCAATAGCACCTCTCCTCAGTAGAAATCCTAGGTTACCTCAGCAAACTCAGGCAATGGGATTTTCTGGGCTTTACTTTTCACCTTGTACACGTTTGTGAAAAATCTTCGAGCAAAACATTTTTCCAAGAAGTTTGCTTAAAGGTTTGTTGAAATGCTGTTTTGATAATCTGTTTATTTATGTTTTTTTTTTCTTCAATGCTATTAATGGATTTGTGGTATCTGAACTATCAGTGAACAGGCTGTATAAGAATCTTTCAATGATACAAGAGGGTATTGAATGACGGCAGACTTTTTTAGCATCTCTGAAAGTACAAATTGCCAACAAATTGCCAACATCTTCTCATTTCTGTAAGGAGAACCTGCTTAAGGCCCAGTGGGGTTAAGAATGTTGTTTACTCTACTCTTGACTCCTGCAATGTAACAATAAAAAAGTGATTAAAATTTAAGTAGTCATGAGAGATTTTCGCTATATCTAATTTCTCAAGTGCTGGTGTGCATTAAAACTGGATCATTGCATAATACTGTTGTGGTAAGTATTGCTGGATTGCCTTGTTTAGCAACCAGTAGAAATAAGAACAGTAATTTTGTGATAAAGTAGTCTTGTCTAAATGTTCTGAGTTCAAAAATTGTTTAGCATTAAGGCTGTGTTAATTGCTTCCTCTGTAGGTTGTATTAATAATAGAGATATTAACAGACCTCTATTTTGAAGTAAAAAATAGAAGTACAAAAATCTTTTACAAGACAAAATTTCATGTTGAGTTTCTCACATCGGAAAGCATTTTCAGCTTCTGTTTGGGTACACTGATGATTTCAGTAGATTCCACAAGGAAAGCAAGAGAGATGCAGTCTTTTTTCAGTGTCTTTGCTTTCATCATGGGAAGAAAGAGGTCAGTATTTTAAAGCTGGCGCTTGCTGATGTGATCTAGATGTTCTTGGTATTCAAGTTATTTTACTGTATCAAGACTATGAATGCTTTTGAAACTGTACTGCTGTAAATATTCTGTTCAGTGTAATTGAAACCAGATTTAATTTGCTTTACTTGTTATAATAAGTACTATCATCCTGTATATTCATACTATGCTAACGAAGAAACTGTCATCCTAATTTGCAGTAAGATGATACAGTATCATCCCTGCTGTCAGATAAACATATTTTTGAGAGTAGGTGATAGCTATGGATTCATATAACAATTGGTACCATTAATATATGGCCAGTAGAATAAAAGTTTAAATTGTGGGGAAAAAAAAAAAAAAAAAGAGAGGAGAAAGTGCTCCAGGGGTGGTATATTTTTAAGGAAAAAAGGACCTTTGTGTGGCTCCATCATAGCAGCACATGGGGGCTGTTGTGGCTCCACAGATTTCTTTTCTGAGCTTCTCTTAAGCTCTGTTTGTGGTACAAAGAGTGAGTGGGTGCAATGAGGACAAACTTCAACTAGTTTTAAATTTAAATTGAAGAGGGGCTGATGTCACATATTAATGGGGTCCAGTGGAGGCTGTAGAACTTCACGGGACCCCGGAATTTTGGGCAGCTGGCTTGTATTGATGTGCTGAGACAGCCCTATCTACCTTTTTGTAATAAACCCTTTCATCTCCAGACCTGTGGCCTGCCCTAACAGCTGTACCTCTTCAGCTGTGGGCTTGGAAAGGTTCCTCTTTCCTTCAAGGGCATTCATGGCTACAGTCAGCTGGGAAGCCATCAAGTTCTCTCGTGTAGGTGCTGTGGGATTTGAGCATTACAGGCATATAATGTGCATTTTTAAACCTCAGTACACAATAGCATCTCTGCTCTGAGCACACTGTGTGTTCAGTTAGAAGTGGGACGCAGCAGAATTAAGCAGTACTTAATATCAGCTGTTGGCCTATGGAGCTCCATCCTCGTGTTCGTGCTCTGTTTTTCCACATTTTCTTTTGGACAAGTCAGAGAGGGGGTGGTAAAGGATAAATAAGCAAAGGCATCCTGTGCAATGCCTCCTGCTAACTTTTCTAAATCTTGAAAGCTGTGATTTCATGTTTGGAACTGAGCAGTGGAAGCGTGTGGGACGGCTTTATTTACTTACACCACTTTGCTTTATGGTCTTTTGGAAGCGGTTCCTCCTCACCATGTTTACTGCTTTGTAAAGGAAATCTTTGATTTAGTGTAGCAGTCACAGTCTGTTAAATAACTGTTTTCTTCATGTTGAAAAAGCATGAACATGTTCTCTCTCCTCGGGTCTCCCCAGCTCACAAAATGTGAATTCCTTGTCTGTGTTTTGAATCTGATTTTTCACTGGTTTCTGACAGTTTTTTATATACTTTTCCATTATTAGGAAGATGATTTAAACTATAAACAGATCACATTTAAAAAGTGCTTTGTAAACTGATAATGTTTCACTTCCTTAGTTTTGTCTCATTATAATGTTCTTGCTACCATTACTATATTAATTATTTCTTATATTTAAAAAACTTTCTGAACCAAGGCTCAATCATCTCTGTAGAAGATGAACATATTTCTTTTTTCTTTAAAAGACTCAATACCAAATATGACATATTAGGAGTTGGACATTGCATAGACATCAGACCAGGGCAAGAGATTTTCTGAATCCAGAATCGCTGAAAACAGCAGGAAAAGCATTTTTGAGCTCCTGTTCCAAGAGAGACAAATAAACTCCCTGACTTTCATGTTAGTACCTGCTTTGCCAGACATACCAAACCAGGGAAAAGCATCTGAACCCGTGTTATTGAGTTCACATCTCACAACTTTTGCCCCATCTAAACTTCATGGCACATGAAGTTGAACTGAAGGGTAATATTGAAATGATGTTAGATTTTGTTGCCAAGTTAAGATATTGCACACAATGTTTTTTTTTTTTTTATAAATCTATTTAAAGGTTCATTTGGACAATTTATTGGAACAATGTGTAATGGAAAATGCTGTGGTTTAATTTCTGTATCTGTCTTCTTATACCCACTGTAAAAGTGTGTCCTTTGAGCTGCTTTAAGGAGGTGGTAGGTTGTCACAACTAGAATTTGTTCTGTGCTCTACGAAGATTTTGGGGGAGAAAAGCTTGGCTGGAAACTGTAGGTGTCTTTTCTAAACAACAACCAGAGACAACAAAAAGAAAAAATTCTGAATGTCTGCTGGCATTTTTGCAGTTTTAATTTTTTTTTCAGTGTGAATTCTCGTAATACAAACACACTCTCTTGGAGTGGTTATGAGACATGTGTGCTGAATATCTACAACTCGAATGGATCTAATTACCCTTGATAAAATCTCAAGCAAAATTAAGATATGATTGTACTGTAAAATGGCCTAGAACAGCATTAGTTTGAAAAATTCATTAATGTAAGATAAAAGAGAAAAACCTTTAGAGCCCAGAACACTTCTCGGAGGACACAGGCACATTTTTATTCTGCATCAGTTTTCACTGGTGGCACGTTGAAAACACAACGAGTTATAAGGAATTACGAAGAAATTTGTATTTTAGCCACTGTTTTACAGTTGTGCAACGTGGAGATGTTCAACGTGAAGATGCCTCCATTCTCAGATAGAATAGCTTTATTTAAAATTGATTAGGAGCAATTCACTGCAGCCTGCCAAATTGCTAATGGAAGCCATTTGAATCAATTCTCTCGTATAATTTAAATGCCGTTTCACTGCATATAGTTTAACCAGGAAAGAATCCCAGCTTGCAGCCAGTGAAATTAATTATTTATTATTCTTTTCATAAACATTTTCTTGGCCCAAAACAAAACAAAACAAAAAAACCCAGTAAAACCAAAATACATACTTATACACCAAAACTTTTTCAGGGTATGCCCACTTCGGGTGGCTAATCTGAGGAATGCCATAGTATTATTTTTACTTACCTATGTCAAAAAGCATTTTTATCTACATGTCAGGTGTTTTTCTTACCTGCTAGCTTTTTGTGGAGTGTGCATTTAAGGCTAAATTACAAATTGGATTCTGCTGTTAACTGAGGGGGCCTATTCAGCAAAAATTATATATAGGCTTTTCTCAGAAGGTCGTGGAATCCATCTCTGCTGAGGTGATGAAGCGGGGAACTCCTTTTGGCCCCAGAATCACTTCTGTCCACACCTGCCTGGCTGTCCCAAGGGGGAGTCATCTGATGGTGGGGAATTCATTGTGTGGGGTTTGGTGTCCGCTGTACGCTCTCATCCATCACCGCAAGATTGTCCTATCTGTGGGTTAATTTTATTGTTATTTGCCTGAAAATCAATTGAATTAAACTTGAGAACTAATGGTATATTGCCCTAGTTTAAAAATAAACATTCTGGGGCTCGGCTGCTATTGGCTGAGATACTGCACGGTCAGCTCTTTGCAGGAAGAATATCTCTTCATTTTGTGCTTTGCCCACTCATCTATTGCACTGCCAACTGCAGCCACTGCAGTGCCAAACAAGTGAAAATATAGATTGCATAAAAATACAGAGCAGCATCGATGCTGCAGCAGCAGAGGAAGTGCATTACAGGGGCTGCCACTCTTCAGATGGAAATAGCACATTGAAATCCTTTCTGGTTGTCCTTCACTGCTCTGTCCCTTGTGACTTAGAGAGCCCAAGAATAACCAGCGGTGTCTCTTGGATTTTTTTTTTTTTCCCCCCACCTCCCTCGGTATAAAAAGCACATTCCAATGTCTTTTGCTCACGTGTGGTGATGGATATTGTAAGGGTTAAAATATGTCTGAAAATTAATCAACCCTCAGTTGGCCTTTCTTCACTGGAGCTGGTGTGTGAGTTGACCTCAAAGTGTAGTAATAATATATGTCAAAGATATTTAGCAGGCTTTCTCCATGTGTGCCTCTATAGGTATGGTGGGCACATGACTGGGCTGATTAGGGACCTGAAGGCTCTTCACCTGCAAAATATGTGTATCAAGTGAAGAAAGGTCAGCCTGCAATAAAGGTATTTAAGAAAGAAATCTTCAGCTGCATTGGCCCAGCTGAAAAATCTAAAACCCATTTAAGCAGCAAGGTCTTATAAATAGCCTGGTGGCTGTGAAATTTCCTAAGTAAAAAGGGGAGAGAAAAACTTTAATAAGAAAGTTTATTAAAAATATAGGAGAATCCTTAGCTCTGAGTGCAAACCCAAGGACTTAAATGTCAGATATTCTAAAATAGAGGAGTTAGCTAATAATGTGAAATGATTTGGTTGCGATTTTTTTTTAAAATGAATTCCGCCCCCCATTTCCTGCCCTCCTGTTCTATGTCCCTTCACCTCCCAAAGAGAGTTACTGCATTTATAATACTAAAGGAAAGACAAGTGCTCATGACAAAGGTGACCACGAGGCACCAAAAGAAAGCCAGGCCGTTTGTCTGGAAGACAGGAATTTTGAACAGGGATTGGGCTCTTGTAGAGGGGACCTGCTCCTCCCTCAAACAAAACCAACAGTCTAAGGGGATTGTAAAATATTTCCCCTTCTTCTTTGAGACCATCACAGTTTTGTAGAAAAAACAGTTCCTTAACTGTATCCACTGGCATTTTAAGACTAATAAATAATTCTTTGCAGTCACTCAATCACACTGCCAGTGCAGACTTGAAAAGGTAATTTATTTTGCAGATAGGCACCTTTGACAGCGCTCTGGAGTCCATCCTTTCAAACATAGCCACTTTCAAGGAACCAAGAGTGAAACATCCAGCTTGATCAGGTTTTGATGTGGTGAAGCCACTCCTTGATAGAGAAATCTAATCTGTACACCGGGGAGGGAGGCTCTGCCACTGTCTTTTTTCATTATGATTTCCTGTCCTGTTAACTAAGGGAAGGGTCAGTAATGCAGGTGCCGAGCTCATCGTTTCATACATCACTTAGGAAAGGATGTTCACGTGTGTTCGGTGTACCATGGGATATGATGGCAGAAAATGGTCACTGAAGTAAGCAAGGAGGAGTTAAAGGCTTTTTTATTTCTCAGAATTAAGAAGCAAAGCAGAAATGATAAATAGTTTGGGGCACTAAGCCTGGAGGAACCCATAGATTCTTTGTGTGGGGATGATGGTGGGATATAAAAGAGAAAAGCTTAGTTAATGGGAGAGAGCTGAGTGAGCAGAGTCAGATTTTGGAGAAAAATAGGTGACCTAGTTTGGTATCTCAAGGCATCATTTTCGTTTTAGCTGTGAGACACTGAAATGGCTGACACTTCACAAAGTGGGCTGTGGATCATGCGATCTTTTCTGAAGTCCATTGGTGGAAAAGTTCAAGTGCTGTTGAGGAAACTCATTCAGGGTCTTGGGCAGTCTCTCTTGTTCTCTCTTTGCCTGAAGACAAAGTTCCAGGATTTCTTGGTGATGTGGTATGAGCAGACCTGGCACAGGACTTGTGCTCCTCAGGCATTAACGTGGTCTTTGGGGCAAGATGAGGACAATGTATTAATAAACATAGTGGCAGCTCAACTCTTCTGAAAAACGTTTGGGGTTTTTTTTTTTTTGGTTTTTGTTTGATTTTTTTTTTGCTTATTTCTTTTCATATTGCAAACCAGATTACTGCATATCAAGAGATTAAAGCCTTCACTGGTACAGTAAAGAGACCCTCACAGACTGAAAATAATTTATTTCCATGCGTTCTTCTTTTATCTGAGTAAATGAAGTTTAGGCAGATATAGTGCCTTATTTCATCAGGAATTTCCATTCCGAAGGGAAACGAAATGGAATAGGAACTGTGGTTCTAAATATCTAAGGTTACAACTTTGCTGTAACTGGAGCTGTAACTCCCTGTTATGGTGATGTTTGATCTGCTTCCCAGTTCTAAAGGCTGTCTGGTTTACTTAGATATATGTCTTGCCATTAAAGCATTTTCCCCTTTTCTGTTTCTTATGGTAAATGTGCTATGGAAAGATTTTTTTTTTTTTTTTTAAAAAACTCTTTCTGCAAAGTTTTAAAATAAAATTTACAGCTGGTGAGGAACATGGTTTTTACATACTGGACCTTATCATCTCAGTAACCAATTTTTCCTTATGTCTCAGAACTCTCATTAATTTTTCACAGGCTTGTGATGGATAGTTTTTATTTATTCACGTCTGAGGTTCTGTTGTGTGAAAAGGACTCATTTTATAACATTACATATTCATGGCTTGGGATAGATGGGATAAGGAACTTATTATTAATGTGTCACAGTGGGAAACTTACTCTGGGTTCATTTGTGAATCTTGTTAAATGTGGTGCGGTCAGCAGACAGCGCTGAAATTTTTGATACGTTTTATTGGAGAAGGGCAAAGAGGTTCAGTGATGCTTCCTTATCTAAACAGCACAAGTGAGATGGTGTCTTTCTAAATGCATTTGAAACACTGTGTCAACAGCACAAGGATAGAAGCAAAATATGCCTGAACTACAGTAAAATCAGAACGATGCTTTTTTAGTAGTGACTGTTTCCAGGTGCTGTTCGGGTCTATTTAAATCCAGCTTGCTTAATTAAATCTTGTTTTACTTTTACCAAGAGCACTGGAGTTGTTTGCAGTATAGTGAATCGGCAGCAGACTATTCCAAAACTTGATTTCTAGCAGTTAGATTTGCCTGCAGTAACTGATTGTGGCCGTATTTCTTCTGAGAATCTTTTGTTCACGCAGAGTGGGACCGTGCAAATTCTGAATGTGCACATGCAAAACTTTCTGGAAATCAGTAAGCAGTCTGTGTATTGATAATAAATAATAAAAACAATACAAAGTAAGGAGGTAAATTGGGGTGCAAACTGTTTTAGAGTCCTAGAATTGGATCTGATTTAGAAGACCCAAATATCCTCTTCATCAGGTCACAGAGATACTAATTTTCAAAGCAGAGCATTTTGTACCTCTGAAAATTTTAAAGTCGGCGCTTTGTCCTCTACTTATGTGCTTAAAATTTGTTTTTTAATTAAATGCTTCCATACTCACTTTTGTAGTTACAGAAATGGGCTCAGAGAAGAAGTAATTTAACTCCACTTCTGACTCCCTGTTATTTATCACCTATTGTTACCCTTTTACTCATGTTATTGTTGGAAATCTAGAAAGATGATTTTGTTGGGGTTTTTTTTGAGTGTGCTCATCGCTTTCTTACCAAACCAGCTTGTGGCTGAGGGTATTAGTGTTTACAATAGCAGCAATTATTCAAATATTTAGGAACGTATGATCAAGATCCAACTGAATTATAATTCCTCTTTTCTTTTTCAAATATTTTCTGAATAATAAAATAAATGAAATAACTTTAAGCTGCTTAAGTAGTTTGCGATGACTAGGGCAAGACAATTTACGATGGCTGTATTTTAAAAGAAAATCCTCAGTGATGTTAAATGTTACCTTTATTAGCGATCCTACCAGTAGGTCAACAGTATTATATTGTCATTTATAACAGAGGAGCTGGGCAGTGAGAGAACTGTAGTCTATTAAGAGTTTTGTGAGTGTGTATGTGTATACAGTGAAATAATATCTAGTGTAATATGAAGTGACAGTCAAAATTACAGCTTTTCTCTTGCCGCAAGGGTACTTCTCTGCCAAGTATAGTAATATTGTTGTAGCAGTGTTCAAGGTTGTCAGCAGTTCTTGGTTACTCTGCAGAGAGCCATAACTGTGTGTGGAAGCAAGGAGCTTCCTGTCAAGGGAGATACTATAATTTTGATATATATTTGTTGGTGCCAAACTGCAATTAAATAGGAGGCGTTGGAAGAGGTTTTATTTAGCCCACTCAAATTTGTTAATTAATTAGTTAAAACAAAACCGAAAATCCGAAAGGAAATCCTCCTCTTGGACAAACGTAGTTTAAATTATGAATTTATCTGGTGTTTGTCCCTGCTCGAAGTAGTGTGTTATTTTTTTGTGGAATAAATCTTATTTCTGCTGTTGAATCTGGAGTTGCTGAGGATGTATAGGGCATACTGCTATTACTTAAATTATTATCTCTGAGGTTAATTGTCTATCATAAAATGATTTTCAGGGGCTGTTGTGAACTTCAGTTTCTTTAGAGGTCAGCATGGAAACTGTTTCTTCTCAAAAGCATGTTTTTTCTTTCAGGATGTGCTGTTCTGTCAGGACATCGACAAAATAGTGCCACAAAAATGTG
Source organism: Empidonax traillii (assembly GCF_003031625.1). Lineage (NCBI taxonomy): Eukaryota > Metazoa > Chordata > Aves > Passeriformes > Tyrannidae > Empidonax > Empidonax traillii. The sequence continues at coordinate 798,273 of NW_020955606.1, read as the reverse complement.
TATTATCATCCATATTGGAAGCAGTAAAGAATTTGCTCCATTTCCCCACGTTGAAAACGATGATAATGGTGTCAGCACTTTTATTCAGTCGAAAACCATTTTTCTTGATGATTAGATTAAACAAAACTAAAGCTAAAGTAAATTTCAAACGCTTTATGTTGAGGAAGCTAAATCAAAAGCGAGAAGCTCCCTGTAAGTTGTTTTTCTCAAGGAAGATTGGGTGCTTAGTGGGCACCTTGCAGAACTGGCATTAGTCGTTCCACTGTCGTCTCAAGCACTCTTATTTATCCCAAAACACCCCACAGGTGTAATTTATGCTGGAAATCCTGTGTATCTGATTTACAGGGGCTGAACGTTATGGATGTGTTGAAGAGCTCAAGTCACAGTTTCTGCTGGCACACTGAGTAACCTTAATGAGTAAATGTAAAATGTAGCAGTAATATTTGTTATTGCACTGGGGCCCATCCCTAACCATGGGGCACATCTCTGACCCCTGTGCAGAGCCGTCCCAGTGCTTTGTGATGTCTGATTGCCCATAAGACAGAGGAAAGACTTTACTAAGAAAAATCTGTGAAATTACAGGAAATGTCTGTTTTATGCTGTTTCTTTCTAAGGCTTCCTACAATGTTTTCACCAATGTTTCTCTTCTTGCTGTCACTGAGGCTCTTTATTTTTTCTAGTGGAGGGAAGCAAGCCAAGAATCAGAACACGTTATCAGAGCTGATTGCCCCATTTTGTGTAAATAAATCATTTACTGAGGTATCATATGATTTTGTAGCTGTCGTGTTTTCAGAATTTCCTCAGTCTGGCCAGCTCTTTGGTTTATGAACATCTAAAGTCTTTGTTTCTAGATCTTTCTCTGCCACTTGAAATTCTGCTGTTTTCCTGGGAAGTCTTATCTCCTCGGCGCAGAACCATCGGTGCTCAAGAGGTGATCAGACACTAACCTGTTTGTATACAAAGCTGCACATACCAGTTGACACCTCACTCAGCATCTTTAACCTGAGTGGACTGAGCATCCCACATGTGACAAAGCAATTCACCAAATGTAAATACCCTCCGATCGCTGCATTAATGTGTTGGGTCTTTTTTTTTAAATTGAATAAATATATTACTCAGCAGGGCAGATTATTTTCTTTGTGGCCTTGCTGTTGCAATTTGAGAACAGAGACGATTTCCTTTTTGCTGATGAAGAAAGCAACATCTGTTCTCGGTTTCCTGCAGCTTTCCTTCAGACAATGCATTTGGATGCACAATTTGAATTCCTTCCGAAGAAATGGAAAATTAAAAATTTGACCCCTCCTTCAAAGCAGTGGTTACACTGTGACAACAGTGGGTTGAGCTAAATTCAGCTATGTCAAGCAAGAACTATAAAAGTAGATAGATTGCCCTCTAAGCTTCACTTTATTGGATATTGTAATTGACATATAGTTGTCATTTATAATCATCTGTCCGTTCCTGTGAGTTGGGAGCAGTAAAGTTAATTGTGGCTGCTCATTTGCATTAATCTCACCTCTGAAGGGTACAGTAACCCATTAATATCATGTCATGATGAATTATCACAAATAACATTGAACATATTGATTAATGATCTCTGAGATTTGTATCTCGTTAAAACATTTTGTTAGCTCTTTAAACTTTTAAGCAGACAGTCGATGTGTGCGGGAGAGGTTTGGAGATCACCCACGGGGTGCTGAAAAGTTATGGCGTACATTCCGGGTCACTAATTAAAAATTGGTTAAAAGATTTCACACTCGTCTTAAAAATGCGTTTTCCTTCTAAAGGTGTGGATCTCGCAAGCTTTTTAATAGCAGGAATTGTCTTATTATTGCTCACTGCTTATAAAGACAGCAATTTTTATTGGAGCTGGGATGACACAAGTTAAAAAAAAAGGAATAATCAGATTTAGAAACTGCCATTATTTCTGTAGTTTCTATTCTGCAACAAGACTCATACTTAGAGTAGCATATGTTTGTTTGTTTGTTAAAAACCATAGTTCCCTTCCATTAAAATTTTGTTGTTAATGCAGAACTTCTCTTGGTAGTTTAGCACTCGAAGTTACTTGTTTTTTTCCCCCCTTCTGTTCTTTCTTTATGCATACAAATATATACATTAGGCTGAATGAAGTCTCATGCAGTGGGTGGCCATGTAATTTGAAGTAGCTGGTAATTAAATATTTTACCATTTTGATTATTACCTGCTTAAATTAAGCTAAAATGCAGAAAGACTTTAGGGAGGCAAGGGAACGTACACCGTGGTTCAGGGAGGTGACTTAGCAGGATAGAAGTGACTCCTTTTCATATCTGAGTGTTGTGTTTCGAGACTCTGTGAAATATGTAATGTTTTAAATCATTCAGCAGTCTGTCTTATTGCAGAGGATTTTTTGTCTCTATCCCTATTGTTGCTGTATTTGAGCTGGTAATTTTAAATAAATTATAACTCTAGTGAGTCCTAGTTCTATATTCAAGAGACTGTTTTCCCTTTCTTCTACCTGCAGTAAGCTGCCAGTATAGTTATTCGAGAGGATGCTATCCATCATGATCATAATAATTTCATAAATATTTTTGAATATTCTTAGTATTTCGTTCCCAGTTTTTCTTTTTCTTGAGTCTGAGGGAGTGACTCACATATGCAGGATGTTTTGGTTTACAGCTGTTCTGTGCTTTCAGTCTGTCTCATTCTTTTACATGGGCAAAACCAAGGAGTGAGTCCGTTTTTTATGCTTTTCATAACACTGTTGGTCCCTCTCAAGAACTAATCCTCACCTTTTTCTTCCAACTGTTGCCCTTGGTACCTAGGACGAAGTTCACACACTCTGCCAAATGTTGAAATAAGATAGTTTTGTGGGGGAGACTAATGTGAAGATTAGAGGAAGAAAAATCATCCTTTCCAACTTGAAGATATGATATGGCAAATCTTCACAGGTGTGCTATGACTTCTGCTGCTCTGGACGTGTGCAGTGGCTAATTGTATTGCACTGCCTTTCCCCAGGCTGGGATTTTTGTATATGAACTAACACAATTTTAACTTATTTGCTGGCTTTTCCAGCCAACCCCTACAATCTTCTTTCAGTAATTCCTGAGAGTCCGTTTCCCTGGCACACGAGGCTGTAGAGTCAAGGATTATATTCTAGCTATAATTTATGATTAACTAGATTTATGGCTGAGATCCCAAAACAGCCTCAGTACTGTGGCCAGAGGAATTAAAGCCAAAATGGAGACTATCACTCTGAATTGTTTGCTTCTCTGGATTTTAGGAAAACTCTTAGTTATATTTGACGAAAACAAAAACAAACCCCCAAATCCAACCCAAATACGATTTGCAGTTGTGTAACAATTCAATTTCATAGGGGGGAATTCAGCACTAAAACACACGAAGTCCTCAGCCTTTATAGCATTGAACTATTTAATTTAAAGCCTGTTATCACCTAAAGCCGATGCAGTGAATAATGCACATCAGACCCTCTCCCTGCTCGTGCAGCCCCCTCCCTCTGCCAAACAAAAAGTGGTGGGGGACACACACAAGTAGGGTTTTATTTTCACCCGTGGTATTAATCCTTACTCATTTTAAAAACCTGCTAACGGAAAATATTTCCATTCAGCTCATTAATCAATTGTGATTTTCATTCCCTTGTTTTGTAAAAGCTGTTGCAATAAATACTTTTTTTTTTTTTTCCACAAAGCGAAAATCTAAGAGATGGATGCAGCAAGCGTAATTAATAGCACCCAGTTACAGAAGATCAGCAAGTTTGTGAGATTCACATGCTGCTTTACCATATGGCTGCCCAGTAGGCGAAAAATTTGATTAATGTTTTGAAGTAGGTTTTTTTCAGCAAATATTACAGCCCCAGATGAGGAATTTTACTTTCGAGTACTGTTAGATTTTACTAAAATAACAGATCTTTTGATTGAAAGCTAAATAATATTTTGATCTCGTGAAAACTCTACATGCAGAAGAATTACAGTCCTGCTGGATAAAGAATGGGCTATATAGATTGTTTATAATTCAGCCAGTAATGGTTAAATTTGTGTTTAATTTTAGTGTTTCGTAAGTTGATTGATTTAAGATAGCAGTACAGGTGCATGGGTTTTGTATCAAGGATTTCCCCAGCAAAAATAGATCTATACCAAAGTTAACTGATTCATTCTAACTTGTCATGCTGTTTTCCTTTCTGTGTACTTAAGTAAATTAGTCGAAGTTAAGCGGTTTACTGGTAAAAATCAGAAAAAATATATGTGGTCCCTTCAGTAAAACATTGCTGCAAAAATTAATGCTACCTGAGCAGAATTCTGTGATGTGCTCCTTTTGCTTGCTAGTAAGGAATTGTTGTGACAATTGTAATTAGTACTTAATCTGTCCACCCCCTGCCACGTTTACCTGAAATTAAAAATATTTACAAAAATGAACCCGAGGAGTATCACGACTTAGGATCGAGTGCCCTCATGCAAAGCTGACACACAGCGGGAAGTTTTGCTTTTCTCACAAATTCTCAGTTTAATACCAGGAGCATCAGCAGCTGGTAAAGAACAGATTCGGGGTGCTGAGGCGAAATGGAGTGGAGAGCAGCTTTGAGTGGAAGTCTTGCTGAGCTTCCAGAATGCTGAGGATAAAGCATTACCTAACGCTGCTCTGCCACGTTGGTTTCTTCTAATTGCTTCAGGTAATGCTGAGGTTGAGAGTCTGGTGGGATGATGCTAAGGCTGAAAGATGAGAATTTCTGCATTTAAAAACGTGCCTTTTTGCAGGTTTTTTTTTTTTTTTTTTTTT
>NW_020955606.1:789133-792849 GCF_003031625.1 Empidonax traillii | reverse complement strand
AAAAAAAAAAAAAAAAAAAAAAAAAAAAAAAAAAAAAAAAAGGCAGCTTAAAAACCCTAAAATAAAAGTTTTTTCAAACCAAAAATTTTCCCCTTTGACAGCTCTAGGTAGTGCACGACCAGAGGGACTGTCCAGCTGCGTTAGTTACTGGTGTTAAACATCAGAGGCAGGAAAACAGACTATGAAGTTGTTTTTTTTTTTATTTAAGAAAATCTTAAAAAGTGAAGCGTAACTGAGATAGTGAAATGATGGTTATTACTTCTGGAGAATACAAATGTCACAACAACCTGTGCTTTAGATTCCTAGGAGGCTAACAGATGACAAAGCAATGTGAACAAATCCATACCTTTAATATAGAAGGATGGATTAAATTGCTTTATTCATTTGAGACAGGACAGTTAATTAATTGATAAAGGCTGCCCAGGCTTGTGCTATTTGAAGATTGCCTGTAGAAATTTGTTTTCCTTAATATTATCAATTTTTTTTTTTAGTGTATTTTCCATGTATTATCTTTTTTCTTGTCTATATCAGGTACTCTCTTGTCAGTGATTTATTTCTAATAAGAGCACATTTTATGCTGTAAATTAATGTAAAATGTACCAGCGTTTCCCTTAACCTGTGACTAAACTACATGCTGATGTTAAGATATTCTATTATATACTCATTAAATGTGGAGAAATTGATATTTTAGTATTTAATTTTCTTTGTTCTTAGTTTTCATTGAATTATTTAGGAAACAAGCAGAGTTTTCAAATATTTTAATAGAGGGACTAAATTTTTAATTGATAGTGTCTGCAAAAGAAAGTCACTGGAAGCTGCTTGAACTGTATGATTAAATTACACCATTGGATGCAAATATGACTTAATCTGAACGAATGGAGGGTGTTGGGGATGTTATTGGAATTGTCACACGTTGTTTGGCTTTTTAATTCTGTAAATAAAGGCAAGTGGTGGCTCTGGACTGTGACAGCAGTTTCCTACCACGTTTTCAGCTGTTTCTGAGTTGCTGTTCTGCTGAAAGCTGTGGGGAGGGTCTGTGAGGGGTTCTCTGTGGGAAGAGGCTGTGGAGTGGTCACTCTAAAAGGCTCCTTATTTTAGTACTTTGAATTTTAAATCACGCACATAATTCAAAGGTAATCTGACTTTCAGTGTCGGCCTTAAGTCCGTTCAGTTAAATGGAGAAAAATGACTGACATAAGGAACGAGTTATTGATTTATTGTAGGAAAATTACTTCTGTAATATAGGAAGTATGGTAAAAGGAACAGCTTCATTATTTAGGGGACACCGTTGAAAAAAGTGCTTTTGCAGCTCGGCAAATTGTCTAAATAGGAGTTGTACAGCAGGGGTTTCTGATAATTCTTTTTTAAAGACAAATTGTAGTGGTTTTATTTTTTTCCTCATAAGATGGAGCTCATCTGGTTGTTTAAAACAGTTTTGTGTTTGTGCAGTTGAGGCAGAAAAGCAGGCAACCAAATAATTTTCTTCTTAACCCTAAAGGCACAGCAGCTTTTAGCTGGTGTTTCCCCAGATATCTGCATTTTGTTTGTGCTTTGTGGAATCTTGGTGTCTAAGGGCTGGACAAAAAAAACCCCATGCACTGAAAGTTATCCTGAAGCCCTTGTTTTTATTAGGTGACATGAACTTTTAAGATGTGAATTTATCAAATAAATATATGTGGCAGTTTATATCTGTGTGACTAAAATTTTTAAAATATGGTATTTGATGATTTATAAAATATCAGATAAGATACTTGCTTTGGCGTTTTCCATATGTTTTTTGCCTTTGATTTAGTGCTATTCTTTGCAAAAGGACAACAGTATCATGTTATTTTGACTGCAGCTCGCAGTTTTTGGCAGCATCTCAGATAAACAGAATATTTGTGGTTAATTGGTTGAGCACGTTCAACAATTATAATTATATTAAAACCGTAATGTGTGTGAACATTTGCCCACTGCGGGCTGCTAATACGTTCTAACTTAAATTTCTCTCTTTATGACTGGAGTAGCTGGTTTTATTGGAAATATCTGTGCAAAGTTTAAAAGGCACATCTAATAACACCAGCCTGTTTAAGAGTTTGCCACTCTGTGCAATATGTGTGCTTGTTTTTAGAGACTTAGAATTCCGTCCTAAAATTTCCTGTCCTCCGGACATCACGCATCGAAACTTCCAGTATTGCTGAAAAAAAAAATAGGAGTCAGTATTATTTTTATTGAGTACATTTGCAGAAGACTAGTTTGCCCTTCTGTCAAAGACTTACAAATTGAATAAGGAATTGGAAGCTTCTCTGCTTCTGATGTTTTAAATCCAAAACATCTGATTTGTATTTGCTACCACACTTTAAGGGAATGGCAGTAGCCTGAGTACATGGTGAATACAGAGGTTAGACACTGAATTTTCAGAGCAGTAAAGGAATTTTGAGTGCAGTCTGATGGAATTTTTTTTCAGTGCATAATTCCCTATTTCTGTTTTGTTTTGTTTTTCTAACTTCCAAACAGAAATCCCAATCTAGTCTTGCTCCAGAGTCGTTAGTTGTTATTATCGCGGGGGAAGGAAATAGCGCTGGGTTTGACTTAAAAAGCTTTGGCACTCGATTACCTGAAGAATCACCATTGTTTTGTGTGGATGATACCCTGCAGCTCTAAAAAATAGAGGCAATTATGCTTGCAGCCCCTTGTTTTAATTGAGTGAGGCATAATGACTTCTCTTCTCTAATGCTCCGTGGACTCAGAGCTGCGCATGAGCGGCTCCCCGGGGACCTGCAGGGTAGCCTTTCCCAAGCACATGCTTTTTTTTTTTATTTTGGGCAAAGTAGCTGAATGGAGGGGTCAGCCAGAGGCTGAAGCTGGCACAGCAGGAAGCAAGAACCAGAACTGAGGATGTGATCAGCCTGATTTCTGGTGGCTCCCAGGATTTTGTCCCTGGTGCCGGCTGGTGTTGAGCTCCAACCTTTGCGTTCTCCCTTTCTTGTTGTGTTTTTCCACCTCAGCAATTCCCCTTCCTCTGTTTCAGATTGCAGAGAGGTCTTCCTGTTTGTATGTTCACATGCTAAACATTTTCTTATCTTTTGCCTGTATTTTTTTTTTTTAATCAGATTCATTGATATTTAGGGCATGGGTTCTTGTTTATGTCTCTGTCCTCAGAGAGCCTGCACTTTATCCCTTGAAAACCAAGTGAAATTAATACAGTAGTTTCATCTTTCTGTTCCTGACTTTCCATATCTCTAAAATTATTCTGCTTTTGCTCTTGGCCCTGGTAAAATGCTTTGAAAGATACTGTAAGAAAAAAGAAAACCACTGAACACGTATTTTATCTTCAACTTCTCTCCATTCCCTGTAGTTAAACAGCAAGATGTGTTTGGATTGGGAGGGCAGGTTCCTGCTTGTGCTGGGGGTTGCACACCTGGAAGCCCCCTGAGCCTGACAAAACAGTACCTGACTCCCACAAAGTGCCCAGAGTGGCAAAATGTCCCAAAATGTCACCAGGAAAAGAACTGAATTGTGGCCACTTTTGTGACTTGAGGGACTTTTGAGGAAAATCCAGACCTTGTGATGGGGTGAGGCTGAGGAAACCGGGGCAGGACCGGTGAGGACTGTGATGAAATGGAAAATGATTCCTGTGGAGTGACATCCCTGGGAATAATAAGTGGTTTTAAGGGGAAAGCAGTTGATGGGGAGCTGTGATGGAGGTCACCAAATCCCACTATTTCCCAGTTAAC
>NW_020955606.1:774833-788994 GCF_003031625.1 Empidonax traillii | reverse complement strand
CCAGACCTTGTGATGGGGTGAGGCTGAGGAAACCGGGGCAGGACCGGTGAGGACTGTGATGAAATGGAAAATGATTCCTGTGGAGTGACATCCCTGGGAATAATAAGTGGTTTTAAGGGGAAAGCAGTTGATGGGGAGCTGTGATGGAGGTCACCAAATCCCACTATTTCCCAGTTAACCAAACCTGACTTGGTTTTGGTTGGATCAATTTTAATGGCATTAAATGCTTCTGAGCTGGATAACTTTTGGAAAATCGGCCTGACAGTCTTCAGGGAAGTCAACCTTACAACTGTCTCTTAACTTTTTTGCTCTCAGGAGCAAAAACGGAACCACTTTTGCTGAGCTGAAGTGGACAGCTGGGGAAGATGCTCAAGGGGCAGAAGGTTGACTCAAATAGCAATAACTCTTGTGAGAATTAATTCCTCATAGTCTCAGAAGATATGAGTAATGTCTATCTCAGAGTGTGGCTGAATTAAATCATTCAGGTTATCTGTTCAAGTAGAATCTCTATTGTGTAAGTCCAAACTAATAGTGGTTCTTTGGTTGGGTTTTTTTTTTTTTTTCCCCTTTATTTTGACTGCTGGTATAAAAGTATAACTTTCTCTTATTATTTTAATCTTTGCTTTTCTTCCTGCATGGATCATTTATTCGTGAACTGGTTATTTCAGTAAGGGCTCAAAGGTAATTTCATGGTTTATAGAATTTATATCTGAGGATTTAATGAGGAAAACATATTGTTTTCTAACACATGAAATAGAGAATCTTTCATTATACGTTTATTTTCCTTCTCTAATATTACATGTATATCAAGTGCAAAGCCTTGAATACACCTAAGTATAAAATTATTCTTTTCCTACACTTGGGAAATATGAATGTTTGCGACTCAAAAATCAGCACACACAGACTTGGGAGGTGATTTCATTTTTAATGAATCTACATGATATAAATGAACTACTCTTCTGTTTGTGCATGGTGCTATAGTATACACTGGAAAATACAATAACAGTATATTACTTTTCTGTGATTTAGGTTAGGAATTAATGCATTCAAATGAATTTAAGAGCCTTGGGTATAATTCATACAGGATGCAAGTCCCTCAGTAGACCTCTCATGAACATTATCAGATTCAATACAGTTTGCATGGTCAAACAGATTAAAATTTGACCAACCCCCTCTTTTTGCCATTCATTAAACTCAAGAATCAGTTTCAGTGGCTTTCTTCTTATTATTCCATGTGAGGAAAAATAAGAAAATACAAGGTTTCTGTTTGGGATATTGATGTGTTAAAATGTGTAAAAATATGTTTTCAGTCTGACTTTAGTTATGGCAGATCAGGCTGGAAATAAGGCTGTAAAATATCAAATTCCTTTTTTTTTTTTTTTCCTTTCTTTCTAGGTACATTTTGTGAGAGCTTTCCCTTTTATCTAGTACAGATTTCTCAATGCCCTTTCACTCCAAATCAGAGTCATTACCTACTATCTAGATTGCATTTGTTGTATGGCTTGTGCCTTCGATTTACAATTGTGTAAACTGAGGGATGCTCTCAGCATCAGTCTGATCTTTTGATGGATCAAAAGCATTGCTGGGCTGCCTCCTGAAGTACTTAAAATATATCTGACTCCCTCTTTCTGATATTTTAGCAGTTTTTACATCCTGTGTTAATTATACCATGAAGCACAAAAATCTATTAGCAATTTTCAAAAAGCGTCATGCTTAGAAAGCTTTTGAGCGCTTGAGACTGATTCTGGTGTGATGAAAAAATCCTTTAAAATAGCTTCTAAGTTGTGAGGTACAGCAGGAACTAATTCAGCTTCCTTGCAGTGAAGGTTTGAAAGGATTGTGCTCTTAAGTACAAAAAAAACCCCTAAAATGTGTCCAATACTTTGAGCCATCTCACAGGGAAGCTTAAATACAGATTTTTACACCAGAGGGGAGTAAGCATTGTAGTAAGTACTCTACAATAGTAATGCCCTTGTGTTGGTGATTTATCAAAAGGTCATTGGAGCATCTGAAGTTCTACAAAAGTGAATGTTGTTGTGTACCCTGGAATTGGTGTCTCTGGATGTCCTCTGCTCATCATTTGCTGTGTCACCCTGCAAGTATTCTTACCCTAGTGGAGATAAGTAAAACCCCCAGTAAACTGCTCATGCTACCTGACCAGAGGAATCAGGCCAGGAGCAGGCACATAGGCTATGCAAAGTTATTCAGTGTCAGCGAAGCAGGCTTATGGATGTGATAAATGGAGTATATTTTTTTTTTTTTCAGAACAAGTTCATCCTGGTTTACAAGGCTTAAAGTTCCCTCAAATGCTGTGGAACTGACAGGTGTAGCTGTCCACTCCACTGCACACTCCTCTGTTGCTCTTCTTTCTTGCTTTTTTAACCTCTGATTAGTTTGTATAATAAACCTTCTGCATATAGAAACATCTCTCGGGTTCCTTAGGTGTCGATTGCACTGTGAGAAAATGAACACTCTGCCCTTGTATTTCATATATTCTTCATAAGGAAAAATGCAAAATGGTTTATTAAAATCTTCAGTGCGAAAAGTAGATGCAATGATGTATGACACACTTCCTGAGAGAACCAAAAGAAGCTTCCAGAACTTAATTTCTTAATCAACCAACATCTATGCCTGTGTTTTTTCTTTAAAAATTAGTAATAGTCCTTGTCGCTTGCTTGTTACAAAACATGCTCTACATATAAGGAGTCCAAGGACGAGTTAAGGCTGGTACTCAGAGCAAGGATCTTAAAAGCTCCTGAAGCTGAAGCTCATTCTCATTGTTTTTCCATGAGAGGAGGCCTCTGTGGGTTTTCAAGCCATCCCCAAATCCCCGAGATCAGAACGTGTTTCCGTTTCTTCTTGTAGCCAGATGTGATTGATCACCCAAAGAGGGAAGGAGGAGCAGTAGATGTACAATGCTGGGGATCTCTAGAAAGTTTTGTACTGTGTAGGAGATGTATTCTTCTCAGAGGGCTTCTTGTTTGATTGGGGCTTCTTTTTTTTTTTTTTTTTTTTTAGGATGCAGCCTCTGGCTTATGTAGCTCTCATGATGATTTAGTGCTTATAAGACATCACTGAATATCAAGGAAGCCTTAATAAATCTGAATTGGTCTCAGTGTGGATGGAAATGAAGATGTGTTTTTATTTCATGTTGGGGTGATAGAATGAATTATGTCAGAAATCTGACTCTGAGAAGAGCTGGGAATTCTTGAAAAACAATGAGAGAATACCACAGCCAGAAAAGAACACTGAGCTCCACAGAAGGCTTTTGCTGACAAAGAGCAGCATTAGTGGTGTGTTATGTTAATTTTTGGAAGGTATACCAGTTTTCAGCAGAGGTCCAAGCACCATCTGGAGGACAGAGCTCAAGGCAGGTACACCTGTGATACAGCTCAGACAGGACAGAAGGGCCAGAGTTTTAGGAGTGTGGATGGAGTTCCTGGACCACAGAGAAAAGGGAGATAACAGGGGAGACTGCACAGAGTACTGAAGGCTGATGGTTAGGCATGTCAGCAGTGACTAGGGGGGGGAGGAAAAGAAGTTTCCAGTAAAAAGCAACTTTGATATTTCTAGCTTCATAGCAGGGATAAATTCCGATAGACTAACTTGCCTTTAACAGAATATTATTCCAGTTATTCCCTATGATTTCGGAATAATACTTCTGTCTGTAGTCTCTGTTGTAGCACTTTGACATGTATCACCACATTTTTATGGGAAAATCGTTGCTTTTTATTGTAACTTTTAAATTTTATTTTTCATTAAACCTGTTTTATTGACTTTAGAAACGGATTTTAGCTATAGCAGTGTAAATCCAGAGGAAGTGAATTTATGCTGTTTTTATACCAGTAAGCATAACCTGGCACACGCTTAAAAAGACAAAAAAAAAAAAAGTTGAAATTGTGTAGTCAGCAGTCAAAGCTTCTTGTTAGAAAATTCTTGATCTGTAAGAGTGCTATTGATAAAGGAGCTAAAAACCTCAAAATTGATTTATTTGTTATCAGCTCAATACAGTTTGTCTGAACACTGAACTTGCTTTTTTGTTCTTCCGTGTGATAAATGTATTTGCCTGTGTTGTAAAATCCAAGCTGAGATAAGCTTGTGTACAAGCTGAGTATAGGACTGGAAACCAGGATTTCCAGAGTTTTAACTCTTGCTTCTGTCAGTAAATGAAGTTGTGACCTTAACTGACCTCTTGGGTCTCATTTGTAAAAAAAAAAAAAAAAAAGAAAAAAAAAGCTGAATTCCCATAGCAGTTTATTTAGGAGTCACTGGGAATTCGACATCTTGTGGGATGACATCTTTTAGTATTGGTATATTTTGTTTCTGTAATTGTTGATTGAGAAAAGCAGAGTCTCTTTTGGACTGTCTAGGTATGCCACACCCCGAGTCCTCAGGACAGGCTGTGTAGTTGCAGTGAACAGCCTACTCCAGGCATGCAAATTGGGCATTAATGTGTACTGAAAGTTTGGAGTATTTTCAGGCTTTGTGCTTTTTTTTTTTGCTGAATTATAGTTACTTGAATTACTTGATTTTGCTGCACTTAATTTATCATTTTAATTTCAGCGAATGTTTTGACAGTAGATGTTTGTCAAGAGGCTAAATGTATTTTTATTGGAAAGGCTGAAGAAGTGCAAGCAGCATTCTTACTTTCCTGTTGGTTCTCTGGTATTAAAGAGACTTAAAAATGTGGTTTGGTCCTCTCACAGAGTGTACATGTTCTTTACCTACTGTGCTTATTCTTCCTGATGTAGTTTGTGTTTTTTTCCTTCCTTGCATTATTTCCTGCCTGTGCCTCAGAAGGAGTAAGAACACCAGCAGGGCTGAGGGGTGGTGATGAGGCCTGTTTATGATCACAGATTACTTGCCAAAAGTCTTATCAGTTGTAAGACTTACCAATGCAAGGCCTTCATTTTCCCACCCCTCCCATAGTTTGTTTTTAAACCAGTCCTTTAAAAGGTGAGTTGAGATTCATTAATTTTATTAAATGAATATGATCTACTTTTTGTGCATAATAGCATTCACTTAGTTTATACCATAACTGACCTAGTTTGCGTTTTCTTTCAACTCTATAAATTACCCTATTTTTTTCTGCTGGTGCTGAGGTTTGCTACTAGTCCTCCTGAAAAATTAGGTTTTAGTTTTTTTTTTTCTCCCTTCTAGCCAAATAAACATAAAGAAGGATGAGAAGATGGGAGTCGGGGCTGGATTTATGGCTTCTTGGAGGCAGGTTTTGTTCTTCAATGTGATGCTACTTTAGCTTTTGATGAAGTTATTTCATTCATCTCTGCCATGACTTTGCTACCTTCAAAATGCCTAATGTGCATAGATCATTCTTGGTCAGATGTTTTGCCTAGATTTCTTTGAGTGTTGAAATATTTTGAAGCAAGTAACTAGACAAATGAGGTTTATTTTGTAAAGGCATTGGGTTCATGTCAAGTGCCATATTCAGAATGATAGCTGAGCTCTGAAGGGTAGGCTTGACTTCATTTCTTTCCTAAGTTTCTTGGAATGGGTGAAATGCTTCAGCCAAAACTGTAAATTTCTGCATGCTTTGATCAGGATTTTGATTTCTAAGTTAAAATTACCTCACCTAAGTCATCGCCGTTGCTCTCACTGTGGCTACAATACACAGTTCAGGCTCTGGAAAGGAAGTTTTTACATTTGTGGACTGCTGGTCTTAAAAGCAGGAAACCAATTTTATATCCTTTACATGACAGATATTGAATCAATAAGGCATCAGCCTAAGGTTACACTTGATGTCTCCAGTGAGAAGACAATAAATCATGTAATGTGCATACAGGTATATTGACCCACTTTCTCTGGGCTGCCTATGCAAAACTGAAGGTGATTGGAACTAAACCATTAAAGTCTTATAATGGCTAGTATAAAGCCATTTTATCTGCTTTTTATGATTTGAGATTTTAGTATTAAAAATCTAAGTACAACATTTAAGGCAAATTGAAAATTCGTCAGGTCCCCGTGCCCTGTCTCAAATGATGGTCTGTGGCAGATGGCTAAAGAGGGAGAATTACAGAATATATACAGAATGATTTTTCCCTCAGTGTATCCTTCTGGTCTTCAGCAGTTGGCAGTTTGGGAACTTTCAGAGCTGGATGCTGCACCCACTTAAATAATTTATTATGCACCAGTAGACTCGTCTTAGGTAAACTTGTTAGTTCTCATTTTCAACCTATTTATAGTTTCGCTTTCCCAATGGAGTTTTGCAGACATATATTGGGGAAGAAGAGTCTGACACATGTTGGAATGGGTGGGTAAAGAAAATAGTCTGTTTATGCTTCCTGTCTTTGTCACTGAGTACTTTCTGAGGATAAAGAGCTTGATGACTGTCACTCCTTTTATGTCTTGATTTACTTCATTGTGGTGAGATTGTGTAGGTCTGGCAACACAGGGCATTTTTATTGCCATCTGGTGGTTTCAAAAAAGGAACATCTGAGAATGAAGATGGGGTGATTGATACAGCATGTCTATTAGTAATAATGTTTTTGTTTGTTTGTTTGTTTGTTTTCCCTTGAAATTTTCATATCTCAGTGCCAAGCAAGCCATCAGTATGGGTAAATAAGTTGAGTTCATTCGAGATGAAAGGTTGCTGCTGTATCATGAAGAATAAGCACATGGAAGTGAAGAAGGTTTTATAATGCTGCACTGCTGGGAGTCATTTTGTTCTTGTTTTAGTACTGGCCATCCTTTGGAGGAAGTGGACTTGGCATGGGCTGGACAGCAGCCTGCTCAGTTGCAGGTGTTGGAATAGTGCTTGAGGAAACAGTTTTACTTCTAATATATGTAAAAATACGAGGAGGATGAGAGTGTGGGTCAGAAAACCGTTTTCAACCCTGTTTAGATAATGGAGCATGAGAGATGACATTTTCTTAACCACGAGACAGCCTTGACATGCAGGGTGTTCTCACTCTGAGAATCAGGCAGAGGGCAGTTACAGCTGAATCTGGAAAGGACACGTGCAAGGAGAGACATTCCTTGCTTATCTCTGTGCCCCTCCAAGAGCCTGATTGCACCCTCACAGCTGGAATTTGTGCAAGAACGTGTTCTGGAGGAAGAGGCACGTGTTTGAGTGTTATAATTGCAGGGAATTTTACATCTGAACTGGATTAAAAAAAGCACTGCTCTTCTTCCCAAATGAGCTTTGTGGGGGATTCTTTACTTGCACTTTAAGTATCAAACTATGATATTTTATTAGACTTTAATTTTTCTGAAAATCTTTCTTCCTTTTTAATGCACTCCTGCAAAAGACACTCTTCTTCTTTTACTATATAATTATGTTAATTTAATATGATTATGTATCATTCATTTGTATAACTACAAACTCTTTTCATAACAAGCCATTTGATGTTCAGCTCAAGTACTGAACAGTAAAGTTATGAAAGCCACACCTCACCACTCTGAGTAGAACACTGATTAAACTCACTGCTATCTGTGAAATTCTGAGGTGTGTCTAGGTAGCCTCCTCTAGGTTTGCTCTCTGCTTTTGTCTCACATCAGGTGTAATTTTGTTATTCTAAATCAGTAGGGTTTGCAAAAGGTTTTAGCTCTCACGTGTGGATGATGTCAATGATTTAAACTTCTTATGTTGCTTTACTAACCTGCTCTGTTGGAATGTATCTTGTCTTGCTTACTGAGGTTTCACTGGCTAGAGAAACTCTGGGGTGAAAGAAAAGTGAATTTTTTCATCTTTCTATCACAGAATCCACGAAGGCAGCTTACACTTCATCTCTTGAATGCTGTAAATGATAGAGCAAATGAGAACAGCATGAAGGTTGTGTTTGCCCCAATTGTCCTGTTAGCTGCTCGTCAGAATTGCCCTTTTCTTGCCACACGTGCTCGTGTGATGCCCATCAGCTCCCCATCTGGACCACAACTGCTGGTTTAACAATAGTTGTGTTTGATTTTAAAGGGCTGTGCAATTCTATTTAAAGAGAGTAATGGCAAAATATAATGTAAGTTAGAATTTATATAACAAGTTATAAGTTGTATAGGGTATAATAACATAAATAACTATAATAAAAACTATGTATAAATATGATCCTTGGTATCACTGCATATTTAATTCATGTACTATAGTCATTCAGGGACTGTTCCTTGACTGTAAAATGTTGCACATAGAGACTTGTAATTGAAGACTT
Source organism: Empidonax traillii (assembly GCF_003031625.1). Classification (NCBI taxonomy): domain Eukaryota; kingdom Metazoa; phylum Chordata; class Aves; order Passeriformes; family Tyrannidae; genus Empidonax; species Empidonax traillii. The sequence goes on along the minus strand of NW_020955606.1, from coordinate 780,838 downwards.
TATGATATTATGATTTGTAGTTGGAGGAATAAAACAAAATTGCAATTTTTCCTAAATTGAATATGCCACTGTCTTCTACATTTTAGCCTTTCTGACCTGGCCTTGCATGATGCTTCTTGACTTCCTGTCCTGCTGTCATTTTCTTTCATATTGGGCTGGCACTTAGTCTCACTGGAATCAATAAGGTTGCTCACATGCAAGTGTTGAATAAATAATTGATTAAGGAGATGCTACACTTGTCGCATCTTTTTCTGGCAAAGGTGGCCAACATAACTGTTTTTTAAAACTTCCCTTCTTTCGTTTTACTGATTATCCCTCACTGCTTCCACTGAACTAGCAGAGCATGGTATCTGCCAGATAGTCTGATTGTTGTGTGCCAGAATATTAATAAAGTGATGATACCACTCAGTGTATGCAACAACTGGGAGAAATGGCTATTCTGCAACTCTGTAGCTCAAACCAGAAGATTTTCTAGTGTTTCTGTCTGCTTGCCTTCTAAAAATTTTGACCTACTTTGTTTTAAAAAGCTGTGATCCAGAATGGCAAAGCATTCTTGGACATCGCTCACCAAACCCCGACTGCTGTGCTCATCAGATCCTGAATGAAATATTTGAATAATTCGGTTGCTGTAGGAAAGCTAGATAGAGAATGGCAGATAAAGTGGTATCTGCTGACATGAATAGTCCCAGTGAAGTTCGCCTGACTGGTGGGCTGGGTTTTGTGTATTTATACTTATAGATGGAATTGCAGTAAAAATAGAAACATTTCTTGACAGCCGTTGTGTATCGTGACATCTGAAATTGAAACAGGCACTTCTAAGTTTTCTGCACATCTCCTCAACACAAAGGTTTTATTATAACTCCTCCTGTGTTATGGTAGTAGTTAAACTATAGTGAACTTTCCATAATGGGAATGCACTTACACTTGAAGACAGATGTAGGATTTCTGTAGGAGATGGAAAATAAGATATCCCAGGCAAATAAACACCTGATGACTGCGCCCATTGCAGTCACACTACCAGTGTGATTAACCTTTTTATCTTCAATTACATTCCTAAGTGATACAATTTGTTCCAGTAAAATAGTGTGCAAATCCAGTCTTGTTCAATATTTCCCACAAATACACTGACTCGCTGTTTTGGTTTATGAAATCCTTTCTGTTGTCGTGGTTCAGTGGCAAGAGAGATGAGGTAATTATGGAGCAGTTTTCCCACTGGTTTCTCTCCAGTGCATAGCTGTAGTTAATTTTGTTAGACCATTCATGTACCCATTTGGCAAAAAAAGTAAGGAAAAAAGGTTCCAATATCCTCACCAGAAAATATGTTGATGCTGCAGAAGTTACAACATGCATTTTATGTCATCCTACGTGTTGCTACGTTTGTTTTGACTGTAATGTTTCATTATTGCTATTGTATGATTAAATATTGAGAGTATTGCTTTTCCAATTGTTCTAGTGCAGTATTTAATGAGTGCAATTAAATGGAAAAATTGCCTTTTTAACTGATGATAGTCTATTAATGTCTGTGTCTGTTCAGAAAAGAAAAGAAGTGAATTATTAGAATGACAAATGAGTCAAAGTTACCACGGTGATGGAGAGGTGCGATTCCCCTCCACATAATCTTCAATTAGTGATCTTTGTAAGAGGATGTTTTTCAAAAGGGTAATAGAGAAGTAATGAGATCAGAAGGAGGTCAAACCCAGCCTTCTTCGTTTGGCAGTTTGATTAATTTATTTCTCCTTCTTGCAGATTGCTGTAAGGGGCTTTTGTCACCCGGTGTTTTCCATGGGACTCTAGTCGAAGTGACTGCTTATGATAGGCTTTTGTGTATCCAAGAATGTTTACTCACTTGGCACTGAAGGTTTTTGAGTGCTTCAGGTTTGTTCTTTAATATAAGCACTCGCTGACAGTTCTGAAAAGGAAGGGTTTTTTTTGGAAGAAACAATCCTTGAGTCTCCCATGTGTGTTGTTGTGAGGACATAAATGGCTGGACATCAAAACTAGATGCAGTGCAGCTCACACCTCCTTCAGGTGCATTATGGATAAGTCAAAGGGGAAGGAGTGAAAGAATGGCCTGAGAATGGGGTTGCAGCGAAGATTCTTTTCCCACAACATCTTCTTGAAAAGTCCCTCAGTTTTTCCATGTGTGTGCACAGGTAGGATTTATCCATCCTTCAGGCATTCTTACCTGGCCCCTTGTCTTTCTTGCCACTTGTGTAGGAAGTTTTGCTTCAAGGAATAATGAGCTATTTCATACTGGTGATCATAAACCTGAGGGGCTGCAGCTCCATGCGGTATGTTAAGCCCACCAGTACCCTGTGCTATGAGTACAGTTACCTCCATGTTCAGCTTACTCTCAGAGTTAATTCACCTCTTTTAAAATAGTCCAACGACTTTTCCTGCAAAACTGAAGTGCCAGTAGCATTTTCTCAACATTTTTCTCAGGTTTACTTATTTGTGCGCTGATCAGTTTTGCTCTGCTGGTAGTTGAATGTGTTACTGTGGTTTTAATTTTGACATAAATTCAGTCATTCTGTGTAAGTAACATGTCAGTAGAGGAGCAATAGGTGTTAATTTAATATGACATTCTCTTGCTAGCATATGTGACATTAGCAGTTGTGTGATATCCAAGACTTATCTATGTCTGGGTTACCTCAGTTTATGCTCAAGATACTCATGAAGCTTTTATTTTTGGCTTTGGTGAGGGTAACGTTGAGTTTTCTGACTTTCTCCTGCAGGCTTTGCAACAGTCATTTAACAGATGTTCAGAATTATTATTATTATTATTATTCCCTTTAAAATGTTTCACCAATAAAAAGAGATACTTTGGATTAAATAGATCATTAAATGTTTTTGTTGTACTGATGATCATAGAATCATAGAATAGTTTGGGTTGGAAGGGACCTTTAAGACCATCCAGCCCCAACTCTTTTGCCATGGGCAGGGACACCTTCCACTGGATCAGACTGCTCAGAGCTCCATCCAGTCTGGCCTTGAACACTTCCAGGGATGGGGCAGCCACAGTTATGGGCAACCTCCAGCAGTGCCTCACCACCCTCACAGGGATCAAATTCTTTCTAATATCTAATCTAAACCTGCCCTCGGCCAGTTTGAAGCCGATACCCCTCGTCCTATCCTTGACGTGTCCTGTCACAGCAGGAACATATTTCTCGTTCAGAATTTGTCTGGGGCTGCTAAGCCTTTCGAAATGGAGTTTACACCAAGTAGCAAAGCAGGCCATTTCTGTGAAACGTGGATAGTTTTGTCTGTTCTGTCACATTTTTTTGGTACGCGAGAGCTGCTCGTGTAAGCACTCGGTGCAGGAGGTCATGGATACTAAAGTAAACAACGTGATACATGGCACACATGTCTATGAAGAAGTGTTACTGTGCATTGTATAGTTAGGCCATCACTTAGTAAAATCTGTATATCAGTGAACTGTAAAATTACATGAGTGGACAGTGCAAGTTTGACTTCAGTTAAAAATGTTTTGCCTACATCTCTCAAAGTGAGATGTTAGGGAGTGTTTGTCTATCTGAGGTATCTTCCTCTGGCCAGTATCCTGTTTTCTGTGAATTATTTAAATTTGTTGTGTTTTTGATTGTTTTTCAATGTGCTTATGTGTATTAAGAAATGTGATTTCTCTAGAAAGCATAAGCCAAGATTTATTTATGAGGTATAGAATGAAATATAAAGTTTATCTCTGTTGTATATATACAATGCAGTTATTGGAGATATTTGAGATAAAAAGGTTAAATACCAAAGGTTATTACATTGTTGTGATTGCATTTTTAATCACAGGGCACAGCTGCAAAACAATGTCATGAGTTTCTCCTCTTTTTAGGTGCTGTCCATTCGGGGGAAATTTATACACACACACACATATATGTGTATAGGTAAACATGTCTCCTACTTATCAAGCTTCTCTCAGAACAGAAAAAGTAAAATTAGATTTTTGTAAGCTGGAGTGATGTGCATGTTCTTATTTTCAATGTATGGTAAAGTAATCTTTCCATTTTATTTTTTAACCGTGTTCTATAATACAAATAATCTAGTCTTTTCTTCTGCAGACTGTTTAATTCAGACAGGTTGAAGTTGCTTCCGAAGATTGGCGTCAAATTGAGGAAACCATTCATGTAGTAAATAAGATAATTTGTTTCCGCCCAAAAAGATTAAAATATAGATTTTTTTTATTTATTTATTATTTTATTTTTTTTTTTTACCCTATATGATTTAACACGTACAGTTCCTGCATCTCTGTGATTCTGAATGCATTTTGGAATTAAGCGCTTCTACATGGATTTCTGTTCTTCATTTTCTGCAGTGCACTTTTAGCTTGGATTTCTGGAATTTTAATTAATATAATCAATAAAGGTTCTTTATATGTTTCCAAGATATTGATAAGTGTTTATGTAATTTCAAAATGTGATGAGAAACTGATGCTCCTTGTGAAAGGAGAGCTAGTAAGAATAAATTACAAGCCCTACAGTTTGAGTATTATTATATAAAGAAATCAGGGAAAGATGTGTTTTGACTCCTGTTTTCTGTGCCGTATTTAAGCCAAGAATACATTTCTTTGTGCTTTTCATTTTTGTGTCTTCATAAAATCTGTTGTTTTTCTAGTTGTTCTTCACCCAAGTTGGTCTTACTGCTTGTATTTAAAATAATAATTATTAAAAAAGTTTATGAGAAAATTCTGCTTGATCAAAGGGGAACAAATACTGTAAAACAAGAAGGTTTTATTTATTTATTAATATATTTATTTTCTTTTGGCTCGAGATGGTCTTTGAATAGTGTATAGAACATGATCTGCTGGGATTATCTCTCCTAAGCCCCGTGTATGAAGGGCGGACATACCACGTAGCTATAAACTATCTGATAGCACGTGAACTCTTTCCCTTTTAATCCAGTGTCAGGCTGCCTTTTCTCAAACCTTGGAAGTGTAAACACGCTGGCCTGGCCCAAATAACAATAGTCCCAGTCCTAAAAAGTTGTAAGCTCCAAAAAATGAGCATGCCCTGCCGCGATGTTTGCAAATTCACCTGCAAATGCAGGTGACTTGTGTTCTAGAGTTGTTCTTTTGGTGTACTGATGGAAATACATTTTACAGAGGTAAAATAAACACAAACAACACGTGAGCTTTTTCTGAGACTCAGAGAAGGTAGAGTGGCCTATTAGCAGTCTTGGTTTCTCCTTGGTATTTACACCAGTCTTGGTACTTCGTGTGGTTCACATTGTCCCGGCAAATCCACTTACTCAGATTTTGCGAAAGAAATATTTCTGAGCCCTGCATCTGAAATCAGATCTCAGCTCTTAATTATTTATTTAGTTGGCACTAGATTGTCCTAAAGTCATCTAGAATACTATAAGCACCCTCATTCCTTACTGTATATTACTTTGGTAGTTTTGAGTGACAAAACCATTTAGACACCGTGGCTGTTACCATATCATGGTTTGAAAGGTAAAACAGCTCATGATCATCTCTTTAATAGGAACACTCTGTGATTCATAGGTGGTGAATATTTCATGCACTTTGCATTTGCCTTTGTGCAGGAGGGTAAATGGAAAGTAAATCCATGTGTACTTTAGACAGTAAAAAGGCATTACTTTGTTACATCATATAAACATGTAGATTTGATTCTCTCCTTACTCATGCTGTAAAAAGAAAGTTTTAAAGTGTTTAGCCGTACCTGAAAATGTAAATGCACGAGCCTAATGTAATGCTGAAGAAAAATTAAGACAAATGATACTGCATCCTTGCCACAAACTGCAGCTTGTACAAAATTCACTTTAGTTATTATACTGTGAATACGTGTGCTAAACCTCCTCTGTGTATGCACAATTTATGTTGAATGCAACATGAATCATTTTAATAGACCAAGCAAAAAGTCCCCAAAGTCAATTTTCAAATTATGAACCTTGGAACAGAATATAACAACAATGAACAACAAATAGTTCAGATTTTATTCTGAACTACAAATGAACCATTAAAGGTACAGTATACTCAT
>NW_020955606.1:772174-773158 GCF_003031625.1 Empidonax traillii | reverse complement strand
TTTTTTTTTTTTTTTTTTTTTTTCTCTTAAAAGGATTTGAATTAGCAACTTCAGTTCTAGAGGTGAGTGTTCAGAGCAGAAGGTAATTGCATCTGAAGGAACCTTTGCTATTCCTTTCCTTAAAAAGCTGAAGTAGTCACTCAACTGGAGGCAGAATAAATGATGCCATTCATTTGAGGTGGTCTAGGCTTTGCTCCTTGTTTTATGCAAGAAGGGTAAGAGTAGAGCTGAGGAGTGCAGGAGTCGCAGTGCAGGGCACTCCAAGAGGTGCACTTGGCATCTGGTGGACTGAGTGTGGCACCAAATATGTCAATATGTCTGGGTTCTGCAGCTTCTGTCAGGTGTGAGGGTGGTTGCCCAGTTTTTTGGTTCTGTATCATTACTCTTTTCAAATGCAGTGAGGTGCCCTGTCCAGAGGACAGGCAGAGGAAGGGTGTAATTAGTGTTTCACTGGGCTGCACTGAAGACTCAGCCAGGTGTGGAGGAGATTGGAAGGTAGTTATGAATGAATGTCATTATTCTGACAGGATGATGAATTAACATTTCGAGCTTTGGAGCCTCACTTAAAGTGGTTTCATGTGGTCTGGTCGGCACAGGGGCCTGCAGCTTATGGCACCTTCAAAACAACATCTTGTAGCTTGGAAACAACCATCAGCAAGCTGAAATGGAAAATGATCTGCTGAAAGGGATTCCGTTCAGGCCTTTACTTTGGCTCTCATCCCTCTGCTGCTTTTGATACAATATTTAAACCTTAAATATATTTACTTATTTAGAGCAAGTGATTTAACTTCCTATCTGCAAAATGCTGTTTCTAAAAGGAAGGATGAATTTTTCAGTGTGCTTTGGTTGCTGTCAGTTTTAATGGGAACCTTTCAAAACTCTATGGGGGTCAGGTATGACAAGGTGTTTACCTTTAAAAATGCAAGGAGGTATTTGCTTAAGCTTTCTATATTGCTGGATGGGAATCAGGAAATTGGGAGCCAG
>NW_020955606.1:746227-771420 GCF_003031625.1 Empidonax traillii | reverse complement strand
CTGTTTCTAAAAGGAAGGATGAATTTTTCAGTGTGCTTTGGTTGCTGTCAGTTTTAATGGGAACCTTTCAAAACTCTATGGGGGTCAGGTATGACAAGGTGTTTACCTTTAAAAATGCAAGGAGGTATTTGCTTAAGCTTTCTATATTGCTGGATGGGAATCAGGAAATTGGGAGCCAGATCTGTAACAGTACCATATACTTTTCCAGTGCTAGCAGTTACTTGGTGGAACTCCTTTTTTTTTTTTTTTTTTTTTTTTTTTTTTTTTTTTTTTTTTTTTTTTTTTTTTTTTTTTTTTTTTTTTTTTTTTTTTTTTTTTTTTAGGTGGATAGTCATTTCATTCTTCAGGAACAAGCAGAGTTAACACCTTTAGAAAGTTATACAGCTCTTTGTGGAGTTCTGAGAAGAAGCTCAGGTTTTTGTCTCATCTGTTTTTATTGTTGTCTTGTGTTTTTTTGGACAGGTCCAGTACCATAGCATGAGGCATTTGAAAAACTAAATTGAAACCAAATGCTTACAAGTGTTAAAAGGCATCTAAATGGTCGGCTTACATGTGCTCATTGCCTCATCTACTTCACTGATGGCATTTTTCATTGCTGCATACATTCATTTCTGAAATGTTCATGGATTTAGTTGATTGGATGCTGTTGATTTTTTTTTTTAAAACAAAATTCAGTACTTTTGGAGCCTTTGCATTTCTTTTTAACTCGTCTCTGTCCTCCTAAGATTGCCTACTTAATCAAAGTCTTATAAATATAAACCTTCTCTGCCTTATTTTCTTGGCATCTCCTTTCAGATGGGTCTGAGAGAATAAGTGAGTCATGCCTCGAAATGCTCTGTTGTACCTCGTGCAATTCAGGGCTCCTTAACTGGTCAAATTTTCTGTCTAGATTGGAGAAGACAGAACAAAGTAAAAGAAAATAAGGCTAAAAAATTGTACTGAGTGGTGTCATGGGAGGGGAGAAGAGGGCTATTTTCATTTGACTTTGTCAGCCATGTAGTTAAAAATAGAAGTTGTCAGGGGTCCTGGGCTTTTCAAGCTGCAAATACATGAGAAAAAGAATCTAACTCCAAAGTTCAGAGCTGCTGTGTAACACAGTCAGTTCTGAAAGTGTTTTATAAGGTACATCATGGCTATGAAATTTTTACCTGAAAATAATGCAAGGATACTGTAAACTATTTAACATGGTCTGGGGAGCATAGCACAGGAACCACAAGTTTCCTATAAAAAACTGCAGAGTTCTGACTGCTTTTAGCATTAGGTGGTATAAAATTATTATAGCTACTATGAAAGTATACAACTACCTTGGTTCATCAAAAATTAACTTTCCTTTTTAATTTGCCCTTGCATTTTGACTGAGTCAAACCTTCAACTAATTTTATGGTATCCAGGCAAAAGGTACGTCTTGGTGGTTTTTGGGGGGTTTCTATTTTGACTTCTTGCCTACCATTCGGGGTACTACTTGTATGTCAATGAGCCACAGAGGTCTCACCAAGACTGCTACAATATCATATCTATGCTACGTCATATCACTCTACAAAATTCTAAGAGACAGCCTGAGCGTTGCAGAATGTGAATTTAATATTGGTAGAGAGAGAGTACGGATCAGCAATCCACTGATTGTAGCCAGAACCAAATCAGCTGTAAGATCACAGAAGGAGCCCCATGGATTTGTCCAGATTATCATCCACTTTGTCGGTCTCTGATGCATGAGAACCTTCCTGACTGCTGGAGAGATGAAACAGATTTGCTACAAAAAGGAGCAACAACAAACGTTGAAAATATCTTCTTTTTGTTGCAGATTATGAGACGTAGAAGTTATGAAAATGATGTGTATGTACAGAAAGGTGTTATTTATATTCCATAAGAGTAACAGTTATTCCAATATAATGGAATATTCCTCAGCATCGTGCATTTTCTTCATTTTGTGATATATTATATGGCTTTTTGGTGTAACTACACTTTTAGATCTTATTGAATAGAATTTATGTGTTGCCTTATGGAAAACTTGTTTCATAATTCATTAATTATTTACTATTACTTGACCTCACAGTAGATGGAAAAAAAACCCCTATCCCATAACCGTAATTTCAATTCTCTCTAGTGTGGAATCAATCACATTCCACATCTTTTATATTATTTAAAATGTGAATGATGAAGTTTTCTTGTGAATTTCTCCTGAGTTACTGAGAACTTTTGAACAGGAGGGTGTGGGAAATGTGCAGGTTGTGCCCTGCAGACCGGGGCGAACTCCCGATTGAGTTGGAATCGCTGCAGGACCATTTGCAGTGGATGGGCTGTCCCTTTTTTGTCAGTGGCAAAGCTGTGCTCACAAAAGGCAGTCTGGGGCTGGTAAAAAAAGACCAGGAGTATTTTGTAAAAATCTACTTCGTGGGATTTCTTTTTTCTTTGTGTACGAGGATGTATTTAGATGAGGACGTGGCGCTTAATTAGTGCTTCCTCCCCATCCCTACAACCCAGATCGTGCTGATGAATGATGTTACAGAACAAGTTTGATGTGTGCAGTTTCCAACCCCTTTGCAGCTGGATAATGCAGAGCTTGTTTCTGGTGTTTGTGTATCTTGTATATGTGAGGAAAGTGATGGGTGTTGTGTTCATATTTACAGTTCAGGAACAACTGAGGAATGCCGTGGGAAGGAGCCTGGTGCACGCAGGAAAGTGATGGAAGTTCTGTTAGTGATACTGAGATAGGCTTTCTGATTTCTTTGACAGTCATTTCTGAAAATACATGAGTAGATAAGAGGAGAAATCAGTAATGCATTTGAGATTTGGAGGATCCTTTTTTTTTTTCCTGAAAATCTGCAAGGGAAGTATCATCAGAAACAAGTGTTTTTAAACGATATTTTAAAGAAGAGAAGTATTTGTGGAGGAAATTATATTTGTACCTCACGTGCATGAACACATAAGATTTTTGTCCTTGACAAAAAATCTTGCCTCCTATTATTAATTCTTTCTCCTTTTGCCTGCATGTGTGCCCATAGTTTTTTGCTGTCTGAGGCAGTTTATCAACAAAATAGGCTCTTTCTCCATTTTTCTTTCAGTGGTTAAATGCCAAATGTTGTAAGTTCTAAAACATGTCCAGATTGCATCTTATGCAAACTCCTGACTACTTCAGGAACATGTATAATCATATTAAGCAAAAGCCACTCCAACTATTCACGTGTACACTTTTATGAACGTCAGATGTAATTGATTAAGTAACGAAAGCTTTGTAAGGGTAGGTTTTCCTGATACCTGAGCATAGTCAGGAAAAAAAAAAATTCAGAGTACATGTAATATTATACAAAGAAATAAAGTTAATTTTCTTGAAATATACGGTAGAATATATAGACGGAGTTTGGGAAAAAAATAGCAGAATGAAAAGTATAATGCTATTTTCCTAAGCCACATTTGCTAAATGCAGGCTCTTGCAAGGTCAGCAGTTATGTTGGAGTTGAGCAGAAATGGCTTCAGTGGCTTTAACTTTACCAGTGCCCTTGATGAGGTGCAGAGTTGTCAGTATTCTCGTAAAATTCCTCAGTGATGGCTTCTTCTGTTCTCTTTATTTCCTTAAGTGAACATCTGTCTAATTGTTCACCTCCATTGCTTTAGTGCTTTCCTCATGCTTTCTCTGTTTCCAGACAATAAACTTTATTTTCTTCATAAGAATTCAGTCTACGCAAGGGTATTAGGCAGCTTGTTTGCACCTTTTAATTTCTGGAAGTTTTCCAGAAGGGCTTTTTGCTGTAGTTCCAATGGGTTCATCTGTGAATCATGTAACATAATGCAGCATTGTGTTTGGGTTTTTATCCGTTACCTTCTGTTTATAAACATCTGCTTGGAAATTTTCGTTTTGAATTTTTTTTTTTTTTTTTTTTTTTTTTTTTTTTTTTTTTTTTTTTTTTTTTTTTTTTTTTTTTTTTTTTTTTTTTTTTTTTTTTTTTTTTTTTTTTTTTTTTTTTTTTTTTTTTCCCTGATATGTTTTACATTTTTCCATGTGGCATATGGGTAAGATATATACAGTAGCTGCTATTTTTTCAGGTGTTCAGGTAGGTACAGCCAGTATTTAACATTTGGGAAGAGCCTAAGCTACTTGCTTAAACCCCAGGATTTTAAGGTAGAATATGTGCATGCAGAAAGACTTCATGTTTTTGTTCCAGTTTATACTGTGTGTACTGAATGTATATTAAGAAGCTGATCCAGCCAACCCTTGTACAAGAAATCTTTACTAACGTGATTCAGTCCTTTTATTTCACTTTCTAAAATTACATACCTACCAATGTGACCATTTTCAATGTATCTCGTAGCTTGGGCACGTGAACAGTTGGGGAAACAAAATAATTTGTAAATGTGTTTCTCTTTCTGAGGACACTGTTCTGTAAGGTATCTACGTCATGTTTAAATCTATGAGATTGTAACTGTGAGCTGCCAATTAAAATGCCTTAAATAGCTAATTATTCAGTTCTTTAATTTCTTTATAATGTATTTATTTCTAATATATTTATTTATACTCTAATATATTTATTTCTACTCAAGTTGAAGCATCCTGAAATTATTTTTTAATACAGAAGTGATGGATTTTAACCACAGTGATACTTTTATTTTCCTAAATTAAGAGCGAGGGGAAAGAACTACACCTTAAATCTCTTGGCAAGCTTTGACATACTCCAAAATAGCTGCAATGCACTTGTAAACCTGCAGACGTCACTATTCTGCCAATTAATTGTGCTGCACGAAATGCTCTGTAGTGCTATGGCCACATTTAAAATATACATTGCTCCCATCTCCCAATTATTGCACTTTGTTTTTAATCTGAAACAATTTCACCAGATCTTTTTAATATTATTACTTCAATTTCAACGTTCCACCAAAAGACAGAGTATGCTTTGCATTTTAAACTGTATGAGCTTGGAGACAACTAAGACTTGTCTTTACTTATTAGTTATTGTTGTTTCAATACAGATTTATGAACTACTTATTTTGTGTCATGTAACATACCATTTTTTGAGCAGCATTTTTCAATCTGAACGTAGCTTCCAGGAGGGCAAGCTGCCCAGAACATCAGTGATCTCACAGTTATTACTTTGTGTCATATATAATCTTGTTTTTTTTTTTTTTTTTCCTGCAACAAATAAATCTTTGGGCCTCCCTGCAAAAAACATTTGTGGTTACAGTATAATAAAAATAAACCGTTTGTCGTGACTGCAGCTGACATTTATCAGCCTATTTGTGGGTGCTCTTTCTCTCTCTGTATAATACGGAACATAATTTGTCACTTTGTAAATACATTCCAGCCTAAATCCCTGCCAGCATCTGTTAGTGTTTGAAGGATTAATGCACTGCACAGTGCATGTCTGCACTTTCAGGCAACAACATAGCTTATGATTATGGATCATGAGAGAACAGGGAAAAAGGGTTCATTTTGTATTTACTTAAACATTGTTGCCCTTTTGACCATCATGCTTTTCTCGTCTTGTTTGTCATCTGGAGTAGGGATGGTGAGTTCCCCTCTGTCTGGAACAACGGCGTGTGGAATCCTGCTGTAGGTTTTATACACCAGTGTGTGTGGAGCTGTACACATTTTTAATTTTATGGATAATTACCAACAGTAATAATGTATTACAATAAAGATGTTACTGGTTTAGTCCATTCAGAAATTCTGGGGTTTCCCTCCATCCTCTGCCATTTCCAACAAATCCATCGCTCTGTTGCCTCCCACACTGCTTACTTGTCAGCAACCCATGAGCTGGGTTTGCTCAACCTTAAAAGCTTCAAATTAGAGGGAGTTTTTAATATAAAAAAAAGCTTGTAGTTTCTAAATTATCCTGGTGCTGTTTGCCTCGCTGCTCTTTTTGAAAGTGCGTTCTGCTATCGCTTCGAATCTTGCAGAATGAAAGGAATTGAAAGCATCTGAACAGGAGGCTCTCCACAGCTGAGATTCTACTGCACGTTCCCAGGCTCCCTGGACCATTCCCCAAACCAGGAGAGATGTTTATTAGAATAGTAAACCTTCCACATGTAATGTATTGCCCAGATTATTTGAGGTTCCCCGAAGATAAATTCAAATGAGCTTTACAGGAATGGGCGTTTGGAGACAGAAAGAAGTGATCTACATCCAGGGAAAGAAAAAAAATAAATTCCAGCTCAAAGTAGGCTCCCATGTAAATACCCACAGTTCATGTGTGTTAAGAGCTAAACAAATTCCTATGGCCAAAAGCTACAGTAGGTTTATTTTATTTTATTTTTTTTTATAATGCATGTAATTTCTTATTACTGAAGCAAATGTGTGCTGTTTGCAATGGAAGCATGTGCATCCAGGAAAGATCAGGACATTTGGAGCCCACTAACTGAAGTATTCTGAAATTACACTCCAGCATTTTTTGTGTGTGTTTTTGTTCTCTCTGGTTAAGGAATAAATAATTTTTAAATATGTCCTTAGGAGACTAACTTCTCTTACTTTTTAGGAGCATGATTTAGGATTGCCAGGGCATAGTTTATTTCACTGCAGATATTAATTTCATAAAGAAATGCAGATGTTTTCCTTTTTTTCCTTTCTCATTATCTTCAGAAGATATGAAAGGCCAAATTTACAGAGATACTGATCTAAGAGTTAACTAATAAAAAGATTGTGAAATAACATTATTGCTTATTTTAGTGGTAAGTGGTATTTATTACAGAAGATTTATTAAAAAAGGATATTAAAATCTGAAAAATGAAGCAACCACAAAGAAACGAGTAAGTGTATTTTACATTTCTTTTTATATGTAGACATTTACTAATAGAAAGATACAGTTTTAAAATTATTGGGGAATTTAAAATGATGGTTGCATGACCAACAAAACCCTTTCATGTCTGAGTTAAATATACAAACTATACCTGGGGACTTTAGTCAAGTTTTTGTATTTGTGACATGGATTTTAAATTATAAGTAAATTAAGTATTTGGAAGAGGGAAAAATATTGCTGTGAGCAGTGACTGGTTTAAATGTGAGGACCGAATGCCAGGTTGGTATTTGGCATCCATAGAAACCGAACTCCTTCGTGTCAGGTTGTCCTTATCACTTTTCCACATCTCTCACCTTCAGAATTTCAGGGTTTCATTTGTTGCCTTTATGTTTAATCTCTATCTAAGGAAGGTTCTAGACTTTTATAACCAAGCTGAGCTCAAGAGTTAAATCTCCAGTTCAGGTGTTCCTTCCAGGCTATTCTGTGTGTGGATCTTCCTTTGCAACTTTAGGATGTTTATTTGCAGGACAATCCTACAACAGCTTGAGGACTTCAGGATTTTCTGAAGAGGCCTCTTACTGCTCTAAGTTGTAAATGACGCCAAAATGATTAACACTGTCCTCTGCCAAACATCCAGAGTTGTTCTGGAGAAGGGATAGAGACAAAAGGCAACGATACAACTAATAATTCATTCATCATGATAAGGTGCCACTCTGAGGATGATCAGTAATCTGAGCAGTTTGCAGGCTCATCCTGACCCATTAAATTTTGATATATGTGCTGTTCACTTGACTTGGGTGAAGGCAACCCTTGCAGGACTTTAATTTTTGTGAAGAACAGGAAGATGAACCAGGCTTTACAAAATCAGGGTTTAGGAGAGCTCAAACACAGCATCAAAATATGTCTGGCAGGATTGAGCGAAAAGAACAGTGGAAACATTTACACCAGCAAATTATGACCAAAGTACAGGTAAACCAAACACACTGGGAAATAGTGTAACCACGTATTAATAAATAAATTTTCTTTCTAATGAAAGAAAGGAAATAATTTTCATCTCCGGTTTTCATGAAGTTAGTCCCAGCTGTTTCCTTGTACTTCACATAAATAGGCTGATAAAATAATTAATGTTTAGGAAACTAGTTTGTGTTGTGTACCTTCTCTTGCATAAAATTAGTGAAAATTTGAAACTACTGAGTAAGCATTGCTAATATTGGGGGCTGTGGGGGTGGGGAATAGAAAAATGAATGTAAAAATGTTCCCCCGATGTCTTCTAATGAATTTTATTAAGGTCTATCAGATGTAGCAGAAGAACATATTACTAAAGCATCTAGCACATGTTTTGGATTGCTCTTAAAGCAGTGTGATGCATCTGTCCCCATCAGCTCCATGGGAAGTAGCATTCAAAACACACCACCAGGTAAAGCTGGCGTTGCATAAATACAGTTTTGAATGAAGTACCAAATGTTGACTACATTAGGGACAATAATACTTGCAGCCCTAGTCCTGAGTGAAAGCCTTTTTCCCCATTAGGTACCTCCATAAATAGTGCATGGCACTGGCTATTGACTGTCATAAGCTATGTGTCAAATTGTCAGACGTGCTTCTAAAACATCCCCTGCTCCATCCTCAACGTGAAAATATGAGTTTGTTTGGGCTCTGCTTGTCATATGCTGAGATTTGGTTATTTGTTTGCCTATTTTCAGATAATTCCACAGATTTTTCATGAGCTTTGGTGTCAAATTCTCTTTTTTTCCAGAAGATTTTATGTTTCTCACACTGCATAAAAGGAGTATCTGCCTTCCAAGATGATGTCATGAAGATTTTTCTGTATCAAATTAAACTGCTTTTTACCAGTTGATTGTACTTTCAGTTCCTTGAAGTCAGATGTTTTTGTTGTTGTGCTATGTATTCAGTTTTGAGTTAAGGGCTTTTAAATATCAAAGATATATATACACACTGTTTTCTGAGAGTAAAATTATGCAGTAAATTATGTGGTGTCCACCATGGTACATTTTAAGTAGGCCCTTACAAAATGACTTGTACTTACACAAGATACAGGGGCTACAGCATATTTATTAAGACTCTTCAACTCTGTATGAAACTGGAGCAGTCAGAAGTAATGGTGTCTGCTGAAAGATTCTTTATCATATGAATTTACTTTTAGTCATCTATTATTTATTTCAGCTATTTCATATGCCATTATAATAAATATTATGACAGAGAAAGCTTTTATGCTTCAACTTATTGTACTGCTCTTCACTTCCTTGCAATCCTTCAGGAAAATGTAGCTATGCTTTACCTATATTTAACGTAAATCATCACTTACATTTGAATGAAAAATTCACTATGAAAAAAGGCTCCTTCTTCAATACCAAGACACAAATGCACAATCATGTTTACTGCCAAACTACTCTACCATGCAGTGTTCATTTTTAAACAATTTTTAAGCTGTAAAGTGAAGACATTGCATATAGTGAAATGGCTGGCTTTCTGGGGGTTTTCACTTTTGTGTTAGCTTCTGGCTCAATAAGCATTTTTCTAGCATGAGTGCAAAGTATAGCCATTTGCACTTAACCATTTTTAATATTTTTTCTCCAATAGGGAGCAGCTTACACACAAAACTGAACAAACTCTTTGCTGGTGTTTTGTAGAATAATGAAACTTACCTGGAAACAGTGATGAAATGCTTTTAGAACGGGGCATGAAATCGTGAAATACGAGAGAAATTTTTTACTTTGCTCTTTTCAAAATGTTGTTGTGTTGGGTTTAAAGGAGAACTTGCTAGAAGCTGGAGAATGGTCCACCTTCAGCTGTCCCTCCAAAGACAGAGTGTTGGTGCCTGGACGTTGTTAGCACTAGTTCATTTTGCACAGGCTTTCAACAGCAGTGCATAGTAATGATCCTGTGATTTAGAAGTGAGCTCTTTAAATTATGCTGCACTCATTCTATGATCTAGTTTCCCCTCAAATGATGTAATTGAAAATAAAGTAGTAGAGGGAGCATTAATACCTTTTGTCAATTTAATTTTTTAAAATTCCGGAGTTCCCTGCCTTAGCGCATCGATTTTACGATGCCAGCTTAAGGACTGTCTCCTGTATTTGGGAAAGTGGCAAGTCTCATTTAAGGTTTCACAACATAAAATGAGGCATAATTCAGCACTGAAAACATGTGAAGTGAAATGGTGAGAGACATCAGCATAATACAATTATGACACATTAGATCAGGATTTGCAGCCTACCATTAACAATCAGTTCTGACTGCAGAGTAAAATTACAGTTAAGATGCCTTTTAGCAAAAAATGGGGTTTAGTTTTATTTTTTTATTAAGAAACCCCATGCTTTTCTAATACATGTCACAATATGTGACACCTAGGCTCCTAGGTAAAGAGGGAAAACATTATAACCAAGGTAATACTGAGCTACTATAAGAAAACAAACATAAAACCTTCTACTTGTCATTGATTAGAGATATTCTTACATTATTAAGAGCATATCTTGCAAGTATATTGCCTTATTCATAGCTTTTTAAAAAAAGATATTGTGATGTAGAAGTAAGAGTGGGGAAATTTGGATTAAAAATTAGCTGTTACTAGAAGTTTAGTGTTTCATATTCTCAAACTGTAGTAGGAACTGATGGTCTACAGAATACCTCTGTGGGTGAAACAAAAAAGTTGGGGAACTTGCCTAAGCTCATGGTATGTTAAACTGATTTGTTCCCCCAGCTGTGTTTGGGGAAAAAAAAACTTACACTTGGCTTCCTGTGTGCCTTCAAGTGGCAGGTTCTGAGCTGAGTGCTTTGGATGTCACATGCTCCAGTTTTCCCTGTGAGGAAAAACTAAGTAAATGGGTGTGTCTGTGCTCAGTGTGTACCTTGCATGCATATGAAGGAAATATGGCCTGCTACCATCAGTATCTTAACAAGCAAAACCCGGTAGAAAGTTGAAAAAAAAATTATGTTTTTTTAATTTCTGATTTATACGTTTTCAATATATTAATCCAAGCTGAATCCGTTTAACTTCTATTTCAGAAAGCATTTTTGGAGGCTTCATACTTTTTTTTCCCCTTTTGGACTTGAAGTACGGACAGTTGTCTTCTTGGAATCAGTAGCAGAAGCCTAATGCCTGACACCAAGAGGAAAAGGATTACCTGAGTGGTATCACATGGACTTGAGTCCGTGTCCCCAAGGGGACAGCAGCTTGTGGTGTAGTCTGTTGAACTACTTGATTATTACGGTTTTTGATCCCCTTATGTCCCTGTGTTTGTAGCATTCTTGTCCTTTCACCCTTGGGAGAGACAGGAAAATGTTTCAACCGAGGGAAGCAGAAGCAAAGTAAACCCAGCTAAGCACACCACTTCTGTAGTAAGTAAACAGCTTTGAACTGCACTGCTGAAGAGAAATTGTTCTGGAGTTGTATTGCATAATGCAAGGCAGCATCATCTTTCTCAAGTCTCTGACCATCAAACAGAAGAAAATATTTACCCAGAGGGGCAAAATGAATTCCAGAATGATGTGCATCTTGTGAGGGGAAAAAAACCTCTTTGTAGCAAAGTTTGGTTTAGGGTTTTCAGACTCCATCAATTGATACTTCCTATGGAGACCGAACACGTGGAAATCTTAGTTGTGTTTATTTTGCTGTCCTGATAAGTCTGGCTGGAAAGGGACAAAAGGAATTTGAGTGATACTCTGTTTATACCAAACCTGCAAGGTAGTTGTAGCGGGCAGAATGGGTACCAGCAAAATAGAAAACAGATGTAGGGAGAGAAGTGCCAGATGCAATGAAACAGGGAGATCAGATGATTCTCTTGAGCTTGGGGGACAATGGGAGCACTCTTCCCAACTTCCTTCTGCTCCAACACGTGTGCTGCTTCCTTTCTGATCCCTCAGCAATGTTCCCTTGTCGTTGAGCCACGATCGTGGTATGTCCTTGTAATCCCAGCAGAGTTCCTGTTGCACTGTGGTGCTAACAAAGCTCTTGTTGCCTCCCCACCCAAACGCTGCCTTTGCTTGCACGGTACCGCTGCATCTGCTCATCTTCTCACTGCCCTTTCTTTTAGCAGTGCTAATGCGTGGTTTGAACTGTGGTTGTCACTGGGAGTACATGAAGTGTCCCTCTAGGTATTTTTTTTCTCGAATAAGCTAAGCAGAGTGGGCTGAAATTTGACATTTTTAGGCTTGGGGGAGAGTACGGGGCTTTTGGCGGCTTTTTTTTATGTGCCAGAGAGTTTATGTGGGTTGGACCTTAAAGCTCATCTTGTTCCAACCCCTTGCTGTGGGCAGGGACACCTTCCGCTATCCCAGGTTGTTCCAAGCCCCATCCAGCCTGGCCTTGGACACTTCCAGGGATGAGGCAGCCACAGCTTCTCTGGGCAACCTGTGCCAGGGCCCCACCACCCTCACAGTAGAAATACATATATAATATGCACTGGTAAACTCTTATTGTATGAAAAACTGTGGAGGCTGATCAGTTGTTTTGTGTAGGCATTTTATGCTGTCTTTTATATCACCTGCTATGCACAATAGATGGTTTTGGATTCATATGTGCAAGTCTGAAGTTGGCTGATTTCTACAGAGTATTTACTGATTTTTTTTTTTCCTATTGGTACCGTATGTAAAAATAGAATGCATTGAGAGTAACACTCTGCTTTTTATTTCATGAGTTACAGAAGTTTCACCACGAAAAATGGAAGCCAAAAGATACCTTATTAACCTTAACACTGCCCTGTGTCGATTCATTACGTTATATAAAGCTGTGCATTACATAGTGTATGTTTTTAGCAGAACCACCAAATCACAATGCTACTTTTGGCACTAAACATTGTGCTCCTCCATTCCTTTTGATGATTTGTATTCACTTTGGGGTTATAAAGTTAAACAAGGGAATCGGACAAGTTTCATAACACATTTACTGTAACACGATCCTGTGAACTAAACATGCTGTTATTTATCTTTTTTTTATATTTTCTCTTGTTCCAGCATAAAGCCAAGGTAGAAGCAATGACCTTAGACCTTGCTTCTCTTCAGAGTGTGCAGCACTTTGCTGAAGCATTCAAATCCAAGAATCTGTAAGTACTCAGAAAATTATATGTAATAATTTTTTGTTATTTTAATGTCTTTATCAGCTGAGCCCAGTTGGCAGAGTTCACCAAAGTTGGACAGATCAGCAACTGCAGTTAGTGAATAATCTTTTCACAGGAATTTTTTTTTCAATGTAAATTAAAGATCATTTGTTTTCATTCTAATAAAAAAAAATTACAGATCTCTTGTTATTCCATGTGTAGCCCCAGCTTTAAAGTGCTTTTTTACCCCTGTGACTACTGAAAAAGGCCAAAGCCCAAGTGCATAAAAAACAGCTCAGGCAACAGTTTTGCAGTGGTTTGGAAGAGGTCAGGGATGAACAATTAGCACACTCCTTGTCTTTCTTTTCTAATCTTCTCTCTCTCTCTTTTCATTTTTAAACCTTTAAAAAATATAACCCTATGAGCCACACAGCTCCATTTTCCAGACCTGTATCTGGAATAGTCTGTAATAAAGAAAAAGGGAGAGAGGGTGTGATAATTACATCACTTAATATTAGGCAAATTTGTCTGGAGATAATCGGGTTAGCTTCCAAATGGTTTGTTTTATTTAGCTTGAACAGAGCAATGAATCTCTGAATTGAAGAAATTATTTGAAATCTTTCAAGTTCTACAGTTTGACCCATTGATTGTTGGGAGGATTCAAACTTACCTTTTTTTTCCTGCAAATATTTCTGTAACAGATATTCATCTTCCTGTTCTTCTCAAGAGATTAAGGCCTCTTAGACAGCTTTGAAAATACATTGTCATAGAGAAAATATATAACAAAGAATGTTTTTTCACTTTTGAAATACTGCCAAAGCTAAATCTCACATGGATAGACAGATGACATTTTAGTACTTATAGGTCTTTTAGATTCAAAGAATTGTCAAAACTGACTTCTAACACAAGTCCCTTTACTGCCAAAATCCTTAGTATCAATATTTTCTTACCATGTCATCTTCATATATTAAAATTTCTTGGAAGACAAATCCTTGCAGTATTGCATCTTTAATACTAACTCGGTTTTGTAATGTAAGAGCAGTAAGTGTTTTCATTTAGCATCTTCATACTTCTAATATGCTGCACTTCTTTAAAATCTTTATGGTGCAGTGGAAAGTCAAACCCACCCTTCTTCCAAATGCAGCTCTTAACTTGATTTGTGTGTTGTAGATCATATCATGGTCGTCCTAGCTAGTCCATTTGGTATGCATGATTACAAATCCTTGGAAATGAACATGCTTAAATCAATTTTTGCCAGAGAACTTAGAAAATGAGAATATCTCGAATCAGGAAAACCTGTTTTATTTTTGTTGGCATGCGCTGTGTTACCAGTGTAGGTCTGTTAAGCTACATTGTCAGTGATGGACAGGTTTTACTAATATTTCATTCTGATTTTATTTGGAACATTTTTAGCAATAGACAGCATCTAAAGCCTGTGCCTTGCCTTCAGATATTTCTGTCTCAGATGTGTGCTCAGATGTGCCTGTGTCTGGCAGGAAAGCTCCAAGCATTGTAGGAAAGTCTTAAGTTCTGTATCTGTTGTGAGACTTGTGGGGTTTTGACCAAAATGAATTTCCAGTTATATTTTGTTTAAAGTCTGAGGCTGGATGGAAACCAGACCCCACACACTGCCTGCAGCAGAGGATCTTTTATCTGATACAGGCACAGAAGAGTTACCTTACAATCATCTGCACTGGCAGGAGAAGGGACTGGGAGACCTGCTAGGTCTTTCTGGCCTCTGATTCTTTGTGATTTAACTATGTCTGGATAAGGTCAGAAAAGCAATTACATGGCAATAGCACCTTATTACTACAATGCTGGGCCTGTGTGTTTTCCAGCACTAATGTGCACTAATGACTTTTGTCTCTTTGTCATTTATTTGCTTTGCCTCAGTGTCCAGAGGCTTTTGTCACGTCGGTGATTCCTTTGCACTAGTGGCTTTATGAGCAACTGAAAGGAATCTTACAAGGCTTCAGGGACAGACTGAGCCTTGTTCTTTGTGCTTTGGCCAGTCTTGTCAGTTGGCAGCTTAACTTTCGTAGGAGGGATCGATATCCCTGATCTCACGGACCTGTATGGGAAGGATTGTGATACATCCGCCCCCATTCCCCTGAGGTATCTGTCACTCCTGTTAATGGGCACTGGAATGATGTTAAAAGCATAGAGTTTTCTTTCTTATAAAAAATTTTAGAAATTTCTTAACAAAAAAAAAAACAGTAGGAAAAGCAGATAAAGCGTTTGGGGGTTTTTTCCAAACAAAACTGTCTTTTAAGTTCTGAGTTGTTTAAGTCTTGGTTTCTGGGAGAAACTGCAATAATTTTATAGTGTGAAGGAGAAATTTTGTGTGAACACACACATTCTAATAAAGATCTGTATTTCATTTCTCACAGCACTTTAGGTGAAGAAGCCTTTAGTATTCAGTGGTGAACATCTTAAACTTCTGTGTGCAAATAGTTTTATTCTCTGCCTCATTTCTCCAGTCTGGTTTCTGGGAGACTTTGGTATTTCCCAGAATGTGTTGGTCTTGGTTACACCTGACCTAATAACTAAAAATTTTAAAAATAGAGAATAGATAGGCATGCCTTCTGAAATTCTGCTTTTCTGTGACACTTCATGGCTCCAGGTGCTATTTTTTGTCAGCTGATACAAGGGTGTGCTCACAGTCACATCACAACCTGGGAGCCTGTTCTTCCCTGGTTGATAGCAATTGAAAAACAACCTTCAAGGATTGTGTCTCACAGATCTCTTCCTGGATGAGAAAACTGAAATGGAAACACTCCAGGAAAAGGATTTTCACTGAATCCAAACATCAAAACCTTTGGCAGCTGGGGAAGGTGGTGATGGTGGGATGGCAGGAGGCAGAGGGGAAATTGCTGACTTTGTGAATCTCCCACCTTAATCAAATAACTTGTAGAGAAAAAAAAAAAAAAAAAACCTCCTTGAATGTGCTTGGGAATCTGAGAGATTGTGGAAGCTACGTGAAGAATGAAGAAATGTCACCCTGTGCTTGGCAGGAATTTAACGGGGCTGGTTGCATACAGAAAACAAATGATGCAACAGAGGGAGCCTTGAGAAAAACATAAATAATAAATGGGAGGAAAGAGGTACTCTGAAAAGAAATATTTAATATGAATTGGAGTAGTAATTTAGAGCTAAGAAGCCTTCCTTGTTTGAAAGTAAAAGTCAGATAATTCATCTCCAAGTTATCATGCTTCTGAGATTTGATAGGAATCTTTTATTCCTATTTGGATTTGTTAGGTGTTGCAGCCTTGTCCACAGATAAAATTGGAGCTCAGAGTATATAAACACTGGTAACTTATGCTGTATCCCTATAAATATATTCTAGAAAATCCTTCATCCTCACTGAAAAAAAAGAAGATTTTTTGTTTGCATTATCTACACTCTTGAGTTTATACAGCTGGTTCTCTTTCTGAGACTTTTTTTTAATCTACGCAGTTTCAAGTAAAGCTCTGGGGAGAAGGGTTTTTCAGATTATTTTAGATCCTGCAGTTCTGTGATTGCAGCACTTAAACTTTCCTTATGGGCAGGACAGTGCTCTCCAGTTTTTCTTACTCTGGCAGTTAGAAAAATTCTGTGGGCAGAATAAACTAAACACAGTAGCTTAGTTGGGTCTCCCAAAGTTGTCTTTGGGAGAAGACAGAATAAAAAAATTTGTTGTTTAATGTTTGATCTACCTCCTACTTTGTTCTAGCACAGCCTGAACACCGTGTGACATAAATAATTACATAAACACATACAATGGATGTCCAATAAAAAACAGGGCTCAAGGATTTCCAACACAATTTTTTTTGAGAAAGCCAGCTGTCTTTTAGTATTTTAGTATTTCTGGCTTGTTTTCTGCTGATACATTCCCCACAGGATATTTCTGCCAGGAGTGAATGAACTTCTTCTTCCTTCCTTGTGAAGACACTGCTGGGATTAGGATGAGAGTAGGAAAAGGGATCTCAGTGCATCTAAATGGCTGGATTTGTTCAAGTTGCTTCTTATATCTGTATCAAGTCTTTCCCCTCTGCTAGTTTCCAGCACAGGCAGTTGATTGAATGTCTCTGTTACGGAAAATCAAATAAATGATCTGTTTATAATAATGTTCTGGGCTAAGATGGATTTGGCATTAGCTGATTTTTATGCAGCTGGAAGAGGCAGACCAACCAATCTTTCATATTTGGCTTTTGGAACTTAAAAAAACACACTCAATGGAATCTCCTCTTCATTGAGTGGGCACAATGTGAGGAATTATGGTTGGTATTAATCCCCTTTATAGACAGAATGACTGCCCTGCTGTGATTGTCTGCAACACAGCATTTAAATTTAGCCAGTGGATTGTTCAGGGTCTGTAGGACTGGTATTTGTGTAGGAGTGTGGATGTGTGGAGGTGGTATATATTTGACTGAAGCCTGCCTACTTCAACTGGGGAACAGCACTAATGGTTCAGTTCTAAATCTTCCAAAATAGAAACATTTGTTGTCAACGTTTACAGCCGCGGCATTTGCCTACTCCTCGTCACAAGAACAGCGAGCAGAAGTGAGCAGTAAAGTTAAAAATTAAATTTTATGTGCACCTTCAGTTTGGAGCGGTGCACAGTGCCACTTGGTTTGAGTTAAAGGTGTCTTCTGCCAAACAGTAAGGCATTAATTTAATGTTCTCGATGTTTGAGGGAAAAAAAAACAACCCAGAAATTTTCCTGAAAAATCTTGAATCACTTCAAAGATACGAAGCAATGTTTGCCAACAGCTACTAGTTAGAATTTTCTGAATTGGTAGCAGCAATTCGCAATTATGCAGGACTTCCAGATGTAGATCTTCACTGCAGTTACTTTACTTTAAAATAGGAATTTTTTTTTGGCATGTGGTAAGAATTGGCACATGCTGACAGTTTCTTCACTTATGCTGTGTGTAGAAATATGGAAAAGACAGCAGTTATGAATTATGATTCTCCATTTGGAAGTTTAGTCTCTTCTTATTTCCTAAACCAGACCCAAAATGGCCTCCTTAGCTGAGACCTCAAACTCTCTGAGTACATTCATTTTTCATGCTGCAAGCAGAAACGTGCTGAAACCTTGTGGGTGCAATTAAGATCTCAGAGCCTGCTGAAAATTCAATCCAGAATATGATTTTTCTGCATTTTCACGTATTATAACTGACACACTACAGGTGTGTCAAGTTATTTTGAATTCTAATTGAACCACAATTAAGTCGTAGATACTATATGATAAATTCTATGCATATCTGAGAATACATATGTAAAAAACGGGGTCTGTTTAGCAAGTTGTTGCATGGGTAACTGAAAAGATCAAGAAAAAATGAATGTATGATTTAGATGAATTGTCAGTGATGCCATTATGTCAATATGGTTAATGGTTCTGTAGTCGATGTATCTCTGTCAAAGATGATCGTTGCCACTGCCTGTTGTCTTTCCAAACTTGAACATTAACACTGTACCAACCTTTTATCTCTTTGCTGTTTGTAGAATCACTTGTTGTGAATTAAAACTAGTGACACTCCAGCTCTCACATTTTTCTTCCCAACTTAGAGTATGGTTGGCATCCTGATGGTACCACCAAGGCACAAACTTCTGGACAACGTTGTGCACTTTGAGGTATCAAAAAATATCCACATTGAATTAAGTACTGAAACATGCAGAGTTCAGAAGTTGCTGTTGCAGACAGCACGTATCTTAAATTTAAATAAGATCAAAGGCTGACTGCATTTGAAACGTACATAATAATATTAGGGTGAAACTTTTTTTTTTTTTCCTCTTTGTGGTGATGCTGTGCCTTATTAAAGCCCAGGGATTGGCTTTCTGCATAAATAGTTTTCCTTTTTTCTTCTCGCTTCTGTTTTTAAGCTCTCGTACACAATTACCCCGTTGTGGTAGCATGTGTCAAGTCATGTGGATCCGAAAACTATTTCCAATATTTTATAAATTAAGGATCTCTCAAGCTTAAGCCCTTTCCCCCTTTTACTTGAGGCTGAGATCCTGATGTTCTCACCAGATCACCTTTCATTTCATCTGCTGTGTTGTGGAAGTATCTCCTGCCT
This sequence comes from Empidonax traillii, assembly GCF_003031625.1. Taxonomy (NCBI): domain Eukaryota; kingdom Metazoa; phylum Chordata; class Aves; order Passeriformes; family Tyrannidae; genus Empidonax; species Empidonax traillii. Next base: position 752,580 of record NW_020955606.1, on the reverse strand, counting down.
CAGAACATTTTTTTTTTTTAAGTAAAGTCCATATTAAAATATAAGATTGACACTTCAGTGTAACTTCACACATAGTTGCATGTACAAAAATATGAAGCATTTTTACATATTCCTAGCAGGAAGATTTTGTTAGATGTTTGTCACATAGTTTTATGACTATACCCCTGCTGTCTAAAATTTCCAAATTTCCAAATTCCTGCCCCTTGTCTTTGGACACTTTGGACTCTCTTCACTGTACCCTAAAGAAGAAACCTTGATAACCCTCCAGGGGATTTCTGCTCAGCACACTGGTTACTCTGGTGCCCATTTTCAGCCCCTTGTCTCTGCCTAAGTCTAAGCTGAGTCTAAGATGGCTCACAAAGTCTTGGGGTTCTGTCTTCCAAAGAACATTTCCCCAAGATTCACCAGCTGTGAAGGCTGTTTTGAGTATCTAAGGAAGTAAAATGTGTGTGACTGATTAAAACATATTCTGTCACAGATAAACCAAGGTTTTTTGAGCCTTATGGCTTATTGGGTTTTGAGAAGATCTGTGTGCTTAATTGATGTTGCCCTCCAAAAATTCTGAAATATAAGGCCAGAGTAACTATTTAATTACACATACATTAAATTGTATTTAGCCTATTTAAATAAACACTTTCTAGGGGAGATAATTAACACACATGAAGGCAGAATCTTCTGGCACTTGTGTAGGGAAGCCCTTGCTGCTGACACGAGACTGGCCATGCATATACCACCTGTCTTAATCTCAGAATCCAAAAATTCGTGTCATAGACTGAAGAGTTTGTATTTCTTTATTAGCGGTTCCCAAGGCACCAAAAATCCCAGAGGATGTCAAAGTACATTAATTTTTATCACAACATGGAATCTTTCAGGTCTGAATGGCAGCATGCAGCTGCTGGGGGGCTTTCTGAACTCTGTTACAGCTCTATAATCTCTAGGCAAAACAGAGGAAGGAGTTGTCATTGGCAAGTGAAATGTTCAAAATCCATGAAGTGTTTTATTGTTTGAATGATCAACTGTGGTCCCAGCTGTTTTCAATTGGAAATATCACAAAAATGTAATAAAGGTAGTAATTTAGCTTTCCTTTTGGTGAGTTTCTTTTTTCCTTTCCTTTTTTTTTTTTTTTCTAACAAGAACTTACTGTGTTCAAATGAAATTCCTATATTTAGGAGTACGTACAGAAACAACAAATCATTCCGTGGCTGTTGCAAAAATGAATGTTCCTCTATGTCTGGCTTATGTTTGTTTGTAAATGCATGTGTATATGTGTAAATGATGATTTACTGTTGGATTTGGATAAAGATGTACCACTTTGAGGTGGCAAATGTCCTCAGGTGAGCTGCTGAATGAAAATTACTGGATTCTGGATATTTTCATTGTTGCTGTCTCCTAATCATCACCAAAGAAAATATCCTTGCCAGATCTGGCAAGGAGTGGAACAAAGTGCTCCTCTTATTGTGCCAGAGCCTTGAGAAAGAAGAGAGGATGCAGAATGGAAATGCTGGAAGACTGAATGGATGTAAAAATTAAGTTGCAGAGGTCTATGCTTGTCCCTCTCCTACCTCATCCTGGCCCCAGGACTTCCAAAATCCATATGTATGGAGGTACTTTGAGTCCTCAGGGATACAGAACTAGGAAAGATGCAACGCTTTGACGGAGGAAAACGTGGTTTCTTGGATGGATTTTGGTTTGAAATGTGGTCCTGAGACCTTGGGATGGGGGGAAGAGCATCACTGACACCTGTTTTTAATATCAATACCCTGAAATCCTGTGTGCTGTCAGACAGAGGAAATTTAGGGTGAGATTATAGCCTCCCCCTCCCTCTTGCTGTGTAGTTCTAAGTTAAAAAGTAAGTGCAAATACTAATCTTGACCTTAATTTTTAAGCAATATTTTGTTAGCAAAAGAAACTGATTTACTGATTTAATGATAATAAATAAGAATATGTGCATTAAAAAGGTCCTAATTTCTCAGATTTCTAGTACCATATACCATAATTGCAGTGTATAAATTAGCCAAGTGTGGGAGACAGATCATGTACACAAATTACACCTAATCCCTGCTTATTTTACTTTGTGCCACTCTTACAAGAGTGGAAGGAGAAATCCAAGCTTGGATCATTTCTGAGGGAAGGTGCTTTGGGCAGTGCAGGTTTTACTGAGGTCAGTTTGGGGTCAACATTACAAGTGTTAGCATTAAATGTTTAAAAACTTTAAATGTTTGTTTAATATTTCATCTAAATTTCTCTTCAGAAGTTCAAATTGAAAACTTTTGCAGTAGTTGAATTTGCTTCTGTACCCCATTAAGAGGAAAAGTAGGCTTCTCAAACTTCCCTGACCCCTTAGAGCTAAAATGACAGAATTTTTCTTCAAAGGAAGATAACTTATTAACTTCTGGAGGTGTAAGATGATGTGAGGGTTTTTTAGTTGTTTTGTGTCCTCCCCCCCCCCCCATATGTAAGAAAAACTAATAAAGGGAAAACCATGACTAATGGATGTTTTCTGTTTAGCTCTAAATCAGTTGAGACCTCTGTTCCTTCTCCAAACATTTATGAAACAGTGAATTGAAGATTTTATAGAAGTAATGAATAGTGATTGAGAGATGGTTGACCTGTGTGGCAGTATGCAGATGATGTATTATGAAGACACAGGAGCAGCTGCTCAGAATAATTCCCCTGTATGTGGCATGAAGGAAGAATCAGAACAGTTTCAGTCCTCTCCCTTTAATCTCTTGGAAGTGGGGCAGCAGTATTTGCTGATCAACAGTGTCAAATCCTGCAAAGAAATCCAGTAGGATGAGTTGCAGAGAATTTGCCTTGCTTCTAGCAGGAGGTCATCCAGCAGGGCTCTAAGTCCCGTGTTAGTGGCTTGCCTTGAAATGAAGCCTGTCTGACAAGGATCCACAATTCTGTCAGCTGACAGGTGGCAATGGAGGATATTTTTGCTGGTCTTTCAGCCAGTATTTTTAGAAGAATGGAAGTTAGACATTAAGCATTTGTTTCCAAAATTCACTGAGTTAAACAGCCTTTTTTTTTTTTTTTTTTCTTTTACATTGAACAAGGCAATATTTTGATATTTTTGTGTCAGTATTAGATTATACATGGTTCTGAGATTTCCTGCTGCTCTCTGACTTCTGGCTTAGTGATTTTCTTGTCGCTCAGTTTCCTGTCAGTGCTGCTTGTAAAACTGAGGGGGATTTCTGGAGGTGGTTGTTTAACTCCCTCGTTTTTCTGGAGAGCCATAAGCTTAGCTCGCCTGCTGGGTATTGCCTTTGTGTATAAAGGCATTCCCTCACAGGCAGAAGTACCACTTTCTAACTTTCAGAGAAAGCAACATGGGTGTTCAGAGTTATGGGGTGGAAAAGTTTGGTGGGCTGTGACTTTGCTCCTTTGTGGAGGAGAAGTCGCAGCTCTGCCTTTACTGGCCGTGACACAGGTCTACAGTTGCTTGTGGGACTTTGGGGATACGGTGAGGCCTTTTCTGTTGAATTTCTGTGTAATTCCAAACAGTGTGAACTTTTCAAATCACTTGAGAAGTGCCCCAGATGGTGTGACATTCTGCTTCATGGGAAGATTTGAAAGTATTCCCCTTGCATAATCTCTGGTTAACTATTTCATTGCGTTTGAAATGGGAGAACACCAAAGCCAAGAACTCTGTTGACATTTTGGTGGTGTTTGTTTAACCTCCTAGTGCACAGGCTACATTTGTTGAAAAATATTATTCTTACCTTTGCAAATCATCAGTAATTAATTCCCTTGGAAATATCTGCTGCTGCACACAGCCAGCTTGGGAGGCTGCTGACAGATCATAGTTTTACATCAGGTGCTAACAAATTGATTATTAAATTTCATAACCAACTGATTTATAGCAACAACTTAATTTCTGTATCTCTCTAATGTATTCCCTTACTGTATTTTCAAATAGTGGCAGAGCAGTTGGACTGCTTAGTTGCTTCTAATGGTGAAATGTGCACAGCATGTAGCATCTGAATGACTTCCCCAGTGCAAAGGTTAGTAAAGGATCAGAGGCTTGAGAAGTGCACAGAATATTAGCCGGTTTTCAGCTGAGATATTCACATTTAAGATTGTCCTGGTTAATTCTACAGGCTTTTTAACTTCCACTAAAATACCAGCTACACTTCCCAGCACGGTGAGGGTTTTCTAAAACTGCTGTGTATCTTGCAGTTGGAGCGGTGAATTCCCAAGCCTCAGTCGTGCTGTGAAGGATAAGAAGCAGTGACTATGTGCTATGATGGAGCAGATCACATTCAAGTCCCAGTGCCTGCTTAAATTGTGATGGTAGATCACATTAGCTCACTTGGTGTGATGTAAGTCACTGCCTGAAGACATTTTAAGGAGATATGGGGGCAAATTTTCGTAACACTCTGCAGGGTCTTAACTGAAGTGTTTCCAAAAATATCTAATAGGTGTCGTGGTTAGAGGGAGCACCTGCTAATGTCGATACCAGGAGTAAACACTACAGAAAATTTCCTTTGCTACTGACATCTTTTGTTGGCCTTAGCTGTGCCTTTGATGTAGAATTACAAACTATTTTAAACCGAGGGGTGATTTTTTTTTTCCCCCCCTTTGGCTCAGTAGGAAGCCTAACGCAGATCGCAGCAATGTTTTTAATGAACCTGTGAAATCAAGGTCATAGTTCTGCTATCACTTAAAAAGACTCCTGTCATAAAGCAAAGCTGTAGTGCCAGATGTGCAGTGCGAATTGTCAAGTATCTTAAAAATTTCGTCCCTGCATAATGATACGTTCGGTGGTACAGAGCTCTGCACCGTTGAGATTAGAATCTGTCATCTGTGGCTGAAATTCATAACTACACAGTGGCTGTTACACAGGTAATCTCGTTCCTTTCCTGGTGTGCAAATGGCCAGGTCACAAAAACTTAGACGACAATTTTCAGTAATTGGACCTTTGTTAGAGTCTGACAAGAGGCACTGATAGCTTAATGGACACGGATCCAAATCTGAGAGGTGGTTCTTTCCGAGCTGAAATGAAGCACAACAGCAGGATCTCTTGACACAACCCTTTAGGTGTCTTTTCTGTGGTGTTTTCTGGAGAAATAATTTTATTTTTTTTTTTTTTTTAGCGTTTTACAGCACTGACGCTAATTAAAAATAAAGGAATTCTGAAAGGGAAATCTGAGACTACCTTCTCAGTGTGATAATTGTTTAAAATGTTTCTGTATTTATTTTTATATTTCTTCACAGATTTTTCTAATAGAATATTGTAAATAATGTTAATTTTACAGTCCCTTAAATTTTAATTACTTTCCCTTAAAAAAAAAAAAAAATGTGCTTTGAAAAATACAAATCTCATAAAATGGATTGAAGTGTAATTTTATTACTTTTATAAAATCCAATTAAATACCCTAACAATTAAAAAGTGACTACATTTTATAGTTTTATAATTCCGGAATCATCTTTTTAATTAATTGAGCTGACAGATTTAGGTATAGAGTGTGTATTTTCCCTCTGGTAGTTATTGTGTAATTAGTAATAATGAAGGATAAGGGAGTTTGGATAGGTGGAATATAGTTTTGGTTCTTATATTAATCCTTTCGGTCTGTGATCTGTTACTTCACAGTGCATATGACAATTATTAAATAGAAATACGATATTTTAAAAAGTGCCATGTTCTGTTTTGGGGGGAATGGCAGCGTACTTTCTGTGTTGCTGCTGCATTCACATGCTGAAATTCTCATGTAGCAGGCTCTTCTACCAAAAAATTGCATCTATGCTGGAGGAACTCATTCCTTTTTTTCCCAGCAGATGTACAAATCTGTAAATTAATTCTTTCGAGAGCTTTTTGTAAACTCTCAGAAGAGATGGTGAATCATCCGAAGATCCACGCTCTCTCAAGCTTCGTGCAGCTTTGTTTTCCTCTTGGCAGATGCATCTCAAACAGGCGAAATGAACTTGGGTTTAAAACATTTTATAAAATACTCCTCCAAAGGTCAGTTACCTTTTAAAGAATATTATCCTGCACCTCTCAGTAAGCAGCCTGCTTGTGTTGTGTTGACTGAGGCTGCAAAGATCAGAAAAAGAGCTGCCTTTTTTTGCCAGTTGATTTGAACAGAAGGAGAGGACCTTGCCTTTAAAAGGACAGTCCCCCTTCATCTGCAATTTCTTTTTTGAGTCTAGTATGTATGTTGTTATGTGTATCAGTGTCACTGACCAAAAGGCAAATCAGAAATCCATCACTTCAGAAACTGAGCTTCCCAAAGTGTGCAGGTGTTTCACTCTGCTTCTGAACCTTTTGGTTAAAATTGTCCGATTTTAACACAGGCCCAGATATTAGGTTGTTAACTTCTTCTTAAAGCAGACCAGACTGCTTACTTCCC
>NW_020955606.1:745001-746087 GCF_003031625.1 Empidonax traillii | reverse complement strand
TAATTACTTTCCCTTAAAAAAAAAAAAAAAAGAAATGTGCTTTGAAAAATACAAATCTCATAAAATGGATTGAAGCGTAATTTTATTACTTTTATAAAATCCAATTAAATGCCCTAACAATTAAAAAGTGACTACATTTTATAGTTTTATAATTCCGGAATCATCTTTTTAATTAATTGAGCTGACAGATTTAGGTATAGAGTGTGTATTTTCCCTCTGGTAGTTATTGTGTAATTAGTAATAATGAAGGATAAGGGAGTTTGGATAGGTGGAATATAGTTTTGGTTCTCATATTAATCCTTTCGGTCTGTTATCTGTTACTTCATAGTGCATATGACAATTATTAAATAGAAATACGATATTTTAAAAGGTGCCATATTCTGTTTTGGGGGGAATGGCAGCGTACTTTCTGTGTTGCTGCTGCATTCACATGCTGAAATTCTCATGTAGCAGGCTCTTCTACCAAAAAATTGCATCTATGCTGGAGGAACTCGTTCCTTTTTTTCCCAGCAGATGTACAAATCTGTAAATTAATTCTTTCGAGAGCTTTTTGTAAACTCTCAGAAGAGATGATGAATCATCTGAAGATCCACGCTCTCTCAAGCTTCGTGCAGCTTTGTTTTCCTCTTGGCAGATGCATCTCAAACAGGCAAAATGAACTTGGGTTTAAAACATTTTGTAAAATACTCCTCCAAAGGTCAGTTACCTTTTAAAGAATATTATCCTGCACCTCTCAGTAAGCAGCCTGCTTGTGTTGTGTTGACTGAGGCTGCAAAGATCAGAAAAAGAGCTGCCTTTTTTTGCCAGTTGATTTGACCAGAAGGAGAGGACCTTGCCTTTAAAAGGACAGTCCCCCTTCATCTGCAATTTCTTTTTTTGAGTGTAGTATGTATGTTATTATGTGTATCAGTGTCACTGACCAAAAGGCAAATCAGAAATCCATCACTTCAGAAACTGAGCTTCCCAAAGTGTGCAGGTGTTTCACTCTGCTTCTGAACCTTTTGGTTAAAATTGTCCGATTTTAACACAGGCCCAGATATTAGGTTGTTAACTTCTTCTTAAAGCAGACCAGACTGCTTACTTCCC
>NW_020955606.1:734599-744178 GCF_003031625.1 Empidonax traillii | reverse complement strand
ATGTGTATCAGTGTCACTGACCAAAAGGCAAATCAGAAATCCATCACTTCAGAAACTGAGCTTCCCAAAGTGTGCAGGTGTTTCACTCTGCTTCTGAACCTTTTGGTTAAAATTGTCCGATTTTAACACAGGCCCAGATATTAGGTTGTTAACTTCTTCTTAAAGCAGACCAGACTGCTTACTTCCCAATAGGCTAGAAGTCAAAATTTAATTTAGTAAGAAAATACAGCTGTTTATGTCAGTCCTTATGTGGTTCTTTCAGTATTCAGCTAAGGTGTGTTTGATTCCTCCTGAAATGTTTTTTTTTTTTTTTTTTGAAAACTGGGCTATCAAAATCTGGGGTTTTCAAATGTGCCTAAAGGAATCTGATTACTTAGGTTTGTTTGACAACCCCCTGCTTAGGTTTTTTTGACAGCATGGGTCTTCATGTTTCCAGAATTCCTCCTGCAGATGGTCAGAGTTGCAGTATTTATGTCCTTCAGTCATGTGGGAAAATGGTCTGACTCTGGGTTTCCTGTCATCCTTCGTGTGTAGGACTGTGGGGAAGCAACTGAGAAGAACAAAGGACAAGCAGCTATTTTTCCTAGCTGTGCTTCAATTATTATCTTCAGAATTAGGGTTTGTGTTGAGTGTTGATTTTGTATCATGGGATTTGGCCAAAATGCAGCAAGGACATAACAGGCTGGAACGGGCTGAACAAATGTGACAGATATTAATACTGTGGGTTTAGGATATCCCAGGTATTTTAGTGCAGGAATGAAAGGGATTTCTATGGCCATCATTATTTTGTGTGACTTCTCCTATTTAAATATTTCAAGGCCAGGGATGCCAGATAGAGGCTCTCAAGCCTGAGGTTCTCAGCTCAGGTAGAGCTTGCTGAGGTCTGCTGCGTCAGGGTCTGACTCAAGGACAAGAACACGCTGTCAGTGCCAAGGTTTCCTTAAGAGATGATGCAATCTAGCAAATGCAGATCCGTCTGAGGTCTGAGAACCAGAGTCTTTGCTGTGTTTCATAAGGATTTGGAAAAAGACAAGAAAGAGAACAGAAAGGGCGTTTGTCCTTGATCTTGCTGTGGAGGTTGGGAAGGCTGCAAGGTGTGTAGTATCCTGAGATTACACTGGAGACGTCAAGGAATCTGAAGTTTTCTGGACCTGTTTTTTCAATGAGAGAGGTATGTGCCAGCCTAGGTTCTTTTCTAGCTTAGTTTGGTAGAATGTTACCCTTTCAAGTTCCTTTATTGTGGCATTTCTGTTTAAACTGAGTTAACTGAGTTCAGTGAGGAAGGATTCTGTCTCAAGGATCTCATATGTTTTGTGTGCGGATTTCCCACCAAAGCTTCTGCAGAAGGTTTTTTGTTTTCCAACTTGCATTTTTTAGCAGCACACTTCACAAGCTGCAGAAGTATAAAATGTGCAGAGATGTGCCTTGTGTCTTTATTTCTTAATCACTTGTCCCCTACCAATTGTGCAGGTGTCATGAGTAGACGTGTACCCCATAAAAGGGATGGGAGTTGCTCCTCTCCTTGGAAAAGTTTCTTTTCTAAATGCTCTGGAAGGTGACAGTTTCTTGATTAGCAATTGGTAGAAGGGTGGTGCTGTGTGGCATTTTGGCCTTTTATTCTGTACCCTCTCCCCAAGGGCCACCTGTGCCACTGAGGGGCTTGGCTGGGCTCTGAGTGGGGCAAATGGAACCAACTGGAACCAACTGTGCTGGGCAGTTCCTTTCCCCCAAGAAATCAGCCAGGCAAATCCCTCACACCTGCACCCGAGGCACACCTGACCCTCTTTCACATGGGAGTGTGATTGCTTGTGTATCAATCACTGAGATTTCTTTCTCCTGTTCGGGTTTCTTCAGGCCCCTCCACATCCTGGTCTGCAACGCTGCTGTGTTTGGTGTTCCTTGGTGCCTGACAGAGGACGGCCTCGAGTCCACCTTCCAGGTGAACCACCTGGGGCATTTCTATCTTGTCCAGCTTCTGGAAGAGATTTTACGCCAGTCGTCTCCTGCCAGGGTCGTGGTGGTGTCCTCCGAGTCCCACAGGTCGGTGAATGTTCCCTTTGATTTCCCTGGAATTTTTAGTCCATAGAGAACGAAACAGTTGTGGCAGAACCACAAAAGTTTCTGAAAACGAAGGGCCTTTCTCTAAAGCATTTGCCTTTGAATAATCTTTTTAAAAATAGAAGCATTACTAATGCCTGTGGATGTTTCTGGATTTGGCTCTGTTGCTGGATAAAGCATGTTCTAGTTTTATAACAGTATGCAGATATTTTTTTTTTTGATCATTCTTTGTGTGAATGCAGATTTTCGCCGCATTTCAGGCCGCTCATTGATTTTGCGAGGAGATGGAATAATAATTGATTAAATCTGAATGGCATGACCTATATTGATTTGTCATTCAACAACTTCAACATCTTAGCAAGAAGAATGTGCAGTTATTTTAGCAGGAGAAACAATGCAATTAAAAACTGCTAGATGAAATCCAGTTGTTTTATAATGAGAAATTAGGGAATTCAATGCAGACATTAGCTGTATAATTGTAAAATGGGAAATAGTGTAGTTAATACATATTACAAATCTGGCCATGCCTCTTTTGGTGAATTTTTTAATTAAAATGTTAGTTGCTCATCTTTTCTACTGCCAGGAAAAATACACTTGGAAAAAAAAAGATGTTGATGAGGTTTGCCTTGTTTCAGACATGCTTGTGGTTTTTGTGTTAATAAGGGAAAAGATGGATTTGATTTAAATAAAGTTTTTTGTGCAAAATGCATGCCCCAATTCTAAATTTTACTGGGCAAAAGCCACTTACTGCTTTCTGATTTAGCTCAGGGACTGCAGGATTAGACCTATAACATCCAGCTTTAAACATTACTATTGATTTCTGTTTTACTTTTGGGCATGTGTAACAGCTCTAGCAAACCAAAAGGAAGAAAGTGTGCTCTTTTTTTAAAAATTATTTTTTATTTTCTGCCTTCCTATTTCTGAAATGTTTTAGTGACCCAGAATGAAGCTTATTTTTTTAATCATGTTTCCATAAAATGTAACCCCAGGGACCTGGCAGAGAGAGACCAGCCAAGGGTCGGGCTGAAACCTTTATCACTTCCAAACACAGGGGCTTATGGTATAAATGACACACTGCAGATAGATTTACTTTTACCATTTTAAATTTATGATGGCTGAAATGAAAGGAAGCAATAGAAAATGCCAGTAATAATCCTCCCTAGTGTTAAAAGACATGAAATGTCTAGTAATTAGGTGGTAACAAAATCTGGACACCCTTATCTTTGCAAATCACACCAGGTTTGTGAAAGCAAGTAGCAGAGTCCTGTTAGGAGTGAGGGCAGCTACTGCAGGGCAGGAGAGATAGCTCTAGAAATAAATCTGCCAACTCCAATCACTTGCCAGATGTGGAGGGCACAATGGGATACGTATAAATGAGCTGTTATTTAATGGGAGATTATGTTGAATTGTCAGCTGCTTGTTCCCCTTTGTAAGTTTGTATCTCTGATAGTATTTTAAATGACATCTTTGTTTTTCACTGTGTTAAGTGCTGTGTGTAACCAAGAGCTCACATCTCTGGATGTCTCTATCTGTGTTTTTGAAAACATTTTTAAAGTGCTCATTGCTAAGGCAGTAAGATCAGCCAAGGTTTATAGAAGCCCATCAAAAAAATAAGTCTGTGTTTGAATAAAATAATAAACACAACTAGTACATTTCCCTTTTTTCCAAGGGGTCCAATTAGTGAATTACACTGTATCTTATCACTTAAACTGATCATTGTCAATAACTGTGCTTTTCCCTCCCTGTTTAATGGTGAGAAGTTGATGTAAGGAGTTAGTTGGGTATTATTGGGTAGTCGTACTTTCTGACCTACTTGAGAACTCTGAGCCTTAAACTATGTTGTAAAACAGAAGTGTTGGTATCTAATTACTTCCATAAACCTTGACTGGATCTTTTTGCTGGAGTCAAGACCCCCTGTTAGGGGAAAAATAAAGTCCCATTTTTGCAGAAAATACTATTCCAGACTGCTCCAAGGCAAAATATTTATTTGCCTCTCTGGTTTTTTGTTCATTTCTAGTTAGTTCTCTGGATTCAGCACAAATTAATTTTGTTTAAATTAAGCTTTTGGGTACTTTAAGCACATCGTATTAAAATCAGAATAATAAGTGGGTTGACTTTCCTTCTGTCTTTATTTCTGTGTTGTTAATTTGATTGTACAGCCCTTATCCTCCTGAATTCAATGAGATTGGCAACATAAGTAAGATTGACTCACATAAGCACTTGCAGGACTGGACTCAAAATATGCCACTGTGCTTCCATTATGCAGTACACACAAAGTGGTTTATTTATAGATTATTTTTGGTGTCATAAATGATTACTTGAGGAATGAATATGGGAAATTCCTCCCAGAATAGTCCTGTTGATTTCAGAAATGTGTTTTATCTAACAGAAAATTATGAAAGAGAAATTTTGTTGTTGAAATTGAAGGGCTAATTCTGCAAGACACAGAACATCCTGGTTTCCACTTGAGTTCAAATACTGTTTGAGTTCAAATACTGTATTGCTTTTCTCTGAGTGTATTATAATTCTGCTCACAGAATGAATGTAGAAATTCCAGCTGATCTCTTCATTTCTGGGCATGAGATGCAAAATTAGGGAAGATATTTTAAAACATTTTGCTAGTGTGTACTATAATTATGTTTATCCCTCTTCTCCCCAGCTGATTCTGAAAACTCTGAGTATTAAAAAGAGCTTGCTAAATCCTTTTTATTTTTAGTAGCTCTTCTGAATGAAACATAGATCTGTAACTAAATGTAATATTATTTTCTGATGTTAAGATATACCCGTAAATTGATAAATCAAATTGTAAGAACTAGGGGGAAAACGCTATATGAAAACTTCCTTTTCTTCATCTAAATGTCTTTAGAACAAACACTACTTTGTTATTAAAAAAAAAAAAAAAAAAAAAAGGAGGAAAGAAACAAACAGCTGGTGTTTAATGACTCTGTCAGACCCAATTAAAAAACATCAACTAGTTACTTTGATTTGTGTTCAGCCATGCCATGGGTATACTTAAAAACATTATACTCTGCCAGAACTCATTTTGGCTTTGTTTACATTTATCTTTTAAACATATAAGACTATTGATGGCAAGTTACCAAGGTTATAACCCCTTTATATTCATCAATTTTTAATCTAAAAAAAAAGTCTAAGAGGCAGTGAGACTCATCTATAGTTACTTGAACACTTAAATGCAAGTGTGCAGTATGTGAATGCTGGATGAAACGATCAGGGGATGGGAAGAAGGGGAAATGAAAGGATGCTGGGTTTCTCTGCTTCTACTGCAGAGTTATTTTATCCTACTTTATGTCCTTTGTAACTGTGCTTTTATGGATCTATGGCAAAATCTTTTTTTTGTTTGTTTTTTAATTTAAAATAAAATGATTTTCAAGTTGTCATCTTAAGTCTGATGCCTTTATATCATTAAAGCATTTTTTTGACTTGTTTTTATTTATCATTTGCTTTGGCTAATTATCCAATAATTTTACTGCCATATTATATGGAACTACTCCTTGGGTCTCAGGCAATTTCTAGTAGATGCTTTCAGCTACTAAATCAGCTGTTGTTTTATGTTGGTTCTGGCCAAGTTCTACTCTGGTGCCTGCATTTTATGTTGTTCTTAATGAGAGTGGAATTAACTCTGGGGTATCTAAGGCATATTTACTGGTTTTTAGATTTACAGAAATTAAAGACTCCTCTGGAAAGCTTGACTTCAGCCTGCTTTCTCCATCTAAGAAGGAGTATTGGGCTATGTTGGCCTACAATCGCTCCAAGCTTTGCAATATACTCTTCTCCAACGAGCTGAACCGACGCCTTTCTCCCCACGGGGTGACGTCGAATTCCCTCCATCCTGGAAATATGATTTATTCCTCCCTTCATCGTAACTGGTGGGTGTACACCCTGCTGTTTACCTTGGCTCGACCCTTCACCAAATCCATGGTAAGTGAATGCCTTAAAGTATCTTACACATCTTCCTTTTTTTTGTTGGTTTTTTTTTTTTTCAAATTGGAGGAGAAAAGTTTTATAAAAATCCAGATGTGTGGATCTGCTTTGACCTATTGCCTTTTGTAACCGTGGCCCTGATTTTAGTGACAAACACCATGCCAAGATTGGGCTCTAGAAGAGGATTCTTCAACCATTTTAGATTTACTTTGTCAACCTTCAGTTGAGGAACCTTCTAAAACGGAGCGCATGACCTCCTTGTTTGAATATATGATTTTTCACTGTGATTAAGGACATTGTATGTCTTAGGTGCAATATAGTTTGGAGTTATTTCTGTGCTCAGTGTACGTAAAACATCAAAAAAATTGCTTTGGCTTTTAAGTGGAATATGTTGACTGCATTTTTTATGTAAACAGATGCCCTAGTTAGAAGAGATACTACAGACATTATTAATGGCTGAGGGAAAGTGCTTTCAGTGGTAAAAGCACCTTCATTCATATTTAAAAAAAAAAGCAACAGCCCAACAATCTTCTTGATTCTTACAAAGTGCTGGAGACAATGGGTGTTTTGCATTTGTCTCCATTGGATTTTGGACTGGGACCATGACATAATGCAAGGCTACACTGTTCTTCCATAGCCAGTGTTATGAGTCTTCATTATGTAAGAATTTGCAACATCCCGAGTGGTTGGAGGGGTTACTCTTATCCCTTGAAGCTCTGAGCTGAGTTATTTATAAGGAGTCTGAAGTCCAGTTAGGAATGAGGGAAATGAAAAGATCCAGACCCTGCAGAACTCTTCTGGCCATGGCAGTTTGTTCAACCCCAAACAACAGACCCCTTTCACAGAAGACATCACAGCTGACCAGGGTGGTTGTGGTGTTGCATACTGTCTCTCTGAGCTGGTGATGATTGGTTTTATTTAAAAAAAAATACAGAGAGGAATTTGGACAGAGGGATCCATCCTTAAGCAGCCTAATCTACCACATAGCCTCTAGTGACTGAGCAAATCAGTAGTAGAACCTTTATGTAGAGCTGCACAGAAGAACTTGCTGGTACATTTCACCATCATTGAGATAATGAAATAAGATTAATTTATTCTGGCATCATGTATGCGGAAAACTTGTAGCGTTTCAAACTCTGATTACGTGTCTATAAAAGAACAATACTGGATCTTCAGAAAGTCCCATGGAGCAAAAATACAAACACTGCAGGGCACTGACCATGGGTGCATTGTCACCTTTGACACCTCTAACCTCTGCCTGCAGCCTGTGCATATGCAAAACCTATTTATGTCCACAAGATTGATAAGTGAGCATTCTGGCACCTTAGGACAAGTAATAATATCTTTCAACAGCGTGGGGGTTTTTTTTGACCAGGACCTATAAAACCATGTCTCTGCTGTGTTAGGGATAGTCGGCAAAACAAATTCCTGAAGTTCTCCTGAGAATGTGTAAGTGAATGTTATCAACATCCTGTGAAAAGGATCCAGTCTGTGGACACTTATGAATTGTTAGTTTTATTTGCTCTGACATATTTTTACAAAGAGAACCTTTAGTGTTTGTTGCTCAGAGAATCTTACCCTCTAAGGAACAAAATGAGACACCAGCATTAATTTTGAATTCTTTAGAACAACTGATAGATTTTTTTTTTTAAATAGTACCCATGTATTAATAGTACATAAAAGAGAATACAAAGCATACTACAAAAAATATCAGCACTGAATAACAGTGCACTCTAGTCCAAGTCAAATCACTTCTGTTAAGTCCTTCATGTTTGTATTTCACTGAGGTTATTTGAATGTCATGATGGAGGGTATGGCCTGAGGTTAAGCATCGGTTTTACAGTTTATATTCTGATATGAATTGTTATGTTCCCCTGAACTTTACCAATGTTTCAGTTGCCAGTAAAACTAGAAAAGTGCCCCTTCCTGGGTGTTCAAACAAGCAGAGCTGAAATTCTCAACATCATCAGTGTAAGAGTTTCTGTTTTAAGGTTTGTGGGGAGCAAATGACTGCTTCTTTTTTGGGGATTGTGCTGTCACCAACCTGGAACAGACTTTGTTGAGGACCTTTTTGTGGGTTTCCTTTCTGTGGGAGCTCACCCTGGAGTTTAGATGAGTGTTTCGGTCAGAATATTGGGAGTGATCTCAAAGCTTACAGCTGCAGTCCCAAGGTGGTGAACTGTGCGTTCCTGTGTTTTCCAAGGATGTCTGCATTGCACAATGCAGCATGATGCAGCAGCATTTCAAGTAGTCTCAACTGAGCTGGGCCCAGAACTGGAATTGGGAGATCCAGGACAAGGTTGTGTGGAGAGAGGTAAGGTTTGTCAGCTCAGGCAAGGTGCCACCTGGATGTGGCTGTACCTGTTTTGATCTCTGAGGCAGCAGCTTTAGTTGCTGCAGCATTTTGGTAGGTGGAGACCCTAATCCTTCCTGAAACCAGTTTGAAGGTGTTTGTGGTGTCCTGAATTGTCAGGCTCCTGGGCTCTGTGTCGGGGTGCCTGCCTATGTGTGCACACACAGAGACTCCAGCTGCAAACAGCTGATTCTAACTGGGGCCTTCTTGTATTATTGTTGTAAAAGCTGTTAATAAACAATATTTACATTTCAATGTGTATTCCACAGGATGGTAACTGTTCCATTTTAGCTGATTCACTGAAGCACTGAGAGTCAATATTCTGATACTGATTTTAACGCTCTTATTTACCTGTCGGTTGTTACTTGGTGCTACTTTGGTAGTTTCAATAATTATGGCTTTTAGCAGAAACTTAAAATAGCCTGACTTCATAAAGAAAAGGTTTGTGGATTTTTTTCTAAAAGAAACATAGGTAGGGTCTATCTGTCTTTCAGTTGTGAGGCTTTTGGTGGCATAATTTTGGTTGCTTCTGTAAATGGTCATACCTTACTGCAAGAAGAAATGCAACTTCTCATTTTCCAAACCTGTTTTATGAGTGACTACAGCATAAAAATTGTTGTATGTTTGTGCTACTTACAGTGAACTGTTCAATTGAATCACACAGCTGTCTGGTCAGCTTTTAAAATATAACACAATATTTAAATCACCGGTAATTGTAGGTATCTGGGAAGTTGTTTTGTTAAGCAGAGCACTGGAAACTCTTTTCATTTTTTTCCCACCCACCTCTTTTCAAGATCTAAAAATCCACGAGGATTTCTGTACAGAAATGCAGAACAAATTGGTGTGTTTTTTTTTTTTTCTGGAAAGAAATAGTTGCAAGTAAATTACCATTTTATTATTGTAGTAACTCTAGCTCTGCTAATGTTCAAAGGGCCTCTCTTTTACTTGCCACTGTATAGTTACTCAGTAAGTTGGAGACACTCATAGTATAATTAAATATCATTTGAAACAAGCGACCACTGTCAGTAACAAATTGGAAGAGAAGCTCTGAAAGCAGCTGTGTAGGCCACACATATGCTTGGCTGGTTTGATCTAAGGCACTAGGGGTTTGTTGGGCTTCTTTTCCTACCTCTCTTCTGTGCTCTTTCTTCTCCTCCTTCTCTCTCTTTCCCTCTCTCCTTTTGTCTCTCTTCTTAAAAACTGGCCCAAGAAAAGTTGGACTAAGT
>NW_020955606.1:722013-734490 GCF_003031625.1 Empidonax traillii | reverse complement strand
TTATCACACGCTTGTGATAGTCTTACATAGACCCAAATATTTTTGTTGGCAGGTAACAGAGCAGAAAGAATATCATGTGTTAGAGTAGCAAGAGCTTAACAGATGTTTCAGTGAACTGAATTTTCAAATCCTTTTACATTAAGAAATGGCTGGGGTTTGGGGAAGTTCTGAGACTATTGGGTTACATTTCCTGTTGCAGTGCAAAGCCAGCCATTGTGCTGGAGTTTTAGCAGATGTGTTACCCCTTTTTAATGGCTGGGAATAAAACATTGGTTCTGTTGCTGAGATATAAATTACAACTAGACCCGCTCAACTTGTCACCTTTAAAAGCCAGTTAGCTGTGGTAAGACCATTCTGCCTTTCATTTTTCACCGTGTAAAAGGCTGATGCTTGAACTGCTCTTTGATTTCTCCCTCCCCTCCCAAAGGCAGTAGCTTTCCAGAGTGGGATTTTGTATTTAAATTATTGCTGTTGACAATTATAAGGAATATTTCTAAAGGTCCCAAAGTCTTCTGCATGTCTAAATTTTATAGAAACCATGAGTTCTTGCTCTTGTGATATTATTCTAGCAGTGCTTGAGGCAGTTGGCCTGGACTGCAGGGCACATATGGGCAGGAGGAAACCCCAGTGGCTTCACTGGGTTTACTTTTACCATAAGCTGGAAGTATCTAAATTTAAATTTCATGTGATGATTTGGCACATACCCGACATCAACTCGGATATGCTGTTCTGGAAGGAAATCAGTCTGCATCTACAGGAGTGACTTGCTCCTACCTAATGGACACATCTGTTTGCTTTTGATAGCAGCCCAGGAGAGGCCCCCTGCAGCCTCATCAAGCTCTTCACTTTCTCCCCTGCTCTTTGTTGAAGAAACTGGAATTACCCTTATAGCCGAGGATAGTATTCCCTCCCTAAGCAAACATCTTTTTTTTTTTTGCTGTCCAAAGATCTGTGTGGGCTTTGTTGAGTTGATGTTGGCTTCCATTGCTGAATTCACAGTTCAGGCCAAGTTCTGCCCACAGTTGTGCATGTTCAGCTCCAAGAGCAGTCGTGGGCAGGGTGGGCATGTGTGTGTTTCAGCGTAGCATTTGGTGTGTGTTTCCTTCCTCGAGACATTCCTGAAAATGCGCCGGGTTTTTCTTGAAAAGCAACAGGCAGTTCTTTTTGAAAAGAGCCTCACAGTTTAGGTTTGATCAAACACGTCGAGTTTTCTTTTCTCAAATTGAGTTCCAGGCAGGAAGAGAAAGACGATGGGAGAGTGAAAGGGGGCTGACTACCTGCTGGATATCAGCAGTTGTAGAGACCATAAATCACATGTTCAATTCTCCTGTTTTATGGATTAATGCCTGAAGTGTAAACGCTGAAGTGATGCTGAGCCACAGCTCTCTTTTTTAACACCCAGGTTTGTGGACTGTACCTCTAGTACCATGGAAGGACAGTTATTTTATTGAACTCTGATTGCATGTGCTTCCTCCCAGAAAACTCCTATTTAAAATGGGCTGAATTGGGTGAAAGGAAAGAAGGCTTATGTGGGAGAATATTTTGATTTGTCGTAATAGGAGGGCAGAGAGATGCCTCCGAAGTAGCTGTTGATCATTTTATGTGTCCTACCTACTAATAAAATGTAATATGGGCTGGTTTATTATCAAACTTACGTTTAACCGATACATATTTTAACTTCCCGCTAAAATAAATGTAGCATGAAATATAAGGGCAAATTAAATTCGTCCCCTGTAACCTACACCACAGGAATGGAAAGTCTTTATGAAAACCTATCCACGTGCCAAACAGAACAGCTCAGGGTCTCGGTGTGCAGAATTGTGCTCAGGGGGAGCAGTGGCCGTGGAATTTGCTGCATCCAACACACCCCCAAAGCTGTTTTTGGAGCAGCTCTGCTATGCCCTGTACTTTTGTGGATGAAGTAAGGAATTTCTTCCTCTCCCCCCCAGATCCTTGCAGGATTTCAGAGTGCCTTGTCAAATATGTGGCCTGCAAGGCAGGGGAACATTTGGCCCATAGTGGTTTATATTACATGTCATTAAATTAAAATTTGAAATTAAAAAGAGTGTTTCCCTAATTTTTTTTTCAGCTTGAAAAATCATTTTTTTGATTAAAAAACCATACACCTTGTGGAATGTCTGCATAGAGGTCTGAATTGCTCACAAATGTGACTGTTCTGATCAGCTTTCATGTCTTTATTCTCTCTTGTCAAGGGAAGAGAATAACTGTTAAGAGCACTAGATAATGTTCTGGGTTTATATTTACAACCTCTTGGCCTCCCTTCCTTCTCCTGACTGATTGGAAATAAGTTATTCTCTCTCAAAAGTGAGTGTGTGGGACTTTGCTGCATGGACATAATGTTAAAACCCTGGTTATGGACAGTTTGTGACACTTCTGGTTTTGTGGCCACACATAAAAAACTTTCCTGGGTAGTTCTCATAAATCTAATGCTTGTTGACAAGCGTTGCTAAGAAAACAGAAAAAGCATTTATCATAGAGCTTTGTTAAAAATAATAGATTGGGAAAGAGAGTGTAAGGGAAAATACGCTGTGAGGAACTTCTCTGAATGTGTTACATACTTGAGTTGTAGAAACCAAAAGGTAAAGGTGCATATTCATATCCTTTTTCTGGCTTTAGCTCTCAACTGTGTCTTCTGCTGGGAATAATCTAGGTTAAAATTAAGTCTTGATGATTTTTTTAAAAGCTGAAACAGATTGCCTGTGTATGTCATGCATTTATTTGGTGCTAATGCAAACATATGTCTGTTAACTTAGGAAAGTGGAGTGATGGTCTAAACCACTTTTATGATATGTGCTGGCCTAGATCTTAACGTGTCTACAAACTGAGGTAGCAATTCTGCCTTTGCTACTGGTTTTCCTTTGTCCACTCTTAATCTGTATTCTGATTATGCTAGATGTTGTTATAGGAATAACTATAAGGAGTTCCACTAAACAAAAGGACTTTCACATAATAATTTTGTACTTTTTACCTAATAAGGATTTAACTTTTCATGAGTTTGTGGCCGAGTGAGCAGCGAAAATTGCTGGTTGAAATTACTGCGCGTTGCTGAAGACCAAATGTGAGCGCGGCCCGAGGTGCTCCCTTGGCTTTTGCTTTGTTGCAGAGCCCTCTGTGAGCCCCTCACTCCACATCAGAGCCCTGTGGGTGCCCCTTGCAGCCCCCTCAGCCCCGTCCAGTGGCAGTCACTGCAGATGAAGTGACTCAACCCTGCCTGTGACCCCAGAGTTTCTCATTTGAGTGCCCGAGCAAGGTCACTCGCACAGTTTGTTGTAAATAACACGGTGGGATCCAGACCTCCTTATTTCCCAGCTAGCACATAAATCATAGGATTATTCATTTCCTTTATTAACTAGAGAGTAATAGAGAGAACACTTTTATGAATGAGGTAACTGTAATCAAAGCAAAGTCAATGCACTGTAGTTCATGTATAATGATCCAGTGATCTGCTGCGTTCTAAAAAGATAGTCTCAAGTATTCACAGTGATAAAATGTGAGTTTTTAGCTAGCAATGAGTTTTTGATCACTTTTTTTTATAAAAAGAAATAGTCCCTAAAAATTAATTATTACTGATTTTTAAATTTTTGGACAAACATAGCTACTGTGCTGTATGGCAGAAGGCTGGAGCATCTCTCTCAGACAGGCTGAGATGCTTGTTCAGCCTGGGGGAGAGGAGCTTTCAGAGAGGCCTTAGAGCACCTTCCAGCACCTAAAAGGGGCTCCAAGAGAGCTGGAGAGAGACTTTGGACAAAGGCATGGAGTGACAGGACAAAAAAAAAAAAAAAAAAGATAAAAAAAGGGCAAATATTAAAAATAATGAAATTACATACTTAAATGTTGTTAGTCCGTGTAATTTTGTGATCATAACTCACAGGGCAATATAAATTTTGTGGATTCTAGAACATGGTTTATCTTTCCTCACATTTCTTTTGAAGTTTCTATTTACAAACAGACAGATGTTCAGGAAACCCCAAGCTTCTTTTGGCCCTATGTAGAACAGATGAAATATGAAATTGTTTTTAAAAAGAGGAATGCAGTGTAGATCCTATTTTATGGAACTATTATTTAAATGCTGTTTCTTAATTGGGGGGTGCAGTGCTTAGTTACATTAATTCCCTAGAACCCCTTGGATATCTGAGATGCTTTATCATACCATGGTCTTTTCATTTCTCTCTATATCATCTTTGAAGAGGTGCCATACCACTTGAAACAGTTCACCAATCAGTTTCAGATGATGGATTCTCTTTAATCATTTACATCCAGAGAAAGTCAAATATTCCTTAGGAAGCCAAAGTAATCTAACAGAATGTATAGTGTTTGTGCAGCTGGATATCTTATTTATTTGAAGTTCTCAGGGAAATCTCTTCTGACTTTACAAAAAAAGATGGAAGAGTAAACACTAAGTGTGTCCAAGTAATATGAGCTAGAAAGTCCCTTCTTTTGGAGCAAAGTCATTTAAAAAGTATATTTGCAAGGTCCAAAAATAATAAAGTATATCACATGCAGAGTACTGCATAATGTTTTTCCAGTATTCTCACTATTTTTACATATATATGTGTGTATGTACCTATCTATCTATAGAAATGAAAAATATACTTGAGCTTTTAATATAGTTCATATTCCTGGGTAGGTGAACACAATCAGAGTCTGTTTTCCTGAAAAAATGATTCATCTGTTTGTTTTTTTACTGCGTGACATGTCATTTATCATCATGTTGCCATTCCCTGGACATAACTGCATAACTGAATTAACATTCCTGAAAACTTCCTTCCAGGAAAGCTATTGAAAATGTACTTGTATGTATAGAAAACTCATGTTTCTAGGCTGTTGGGAGTTATCCCACTGTGATACTAATAGTGTTTCTAGTTCTTGTCAGTTCTCTATTCCAAAGTTTACTGTATATATAGGTATATTTTTTTTCTCCTGAGGAAAATGTGAGGCAACTTGCTGGGTTGGGTTTGTTGGTTTTAGGTTTTGGTTGGTTTTTTTTTTTCTTTCTTTCTTTTTGGTGTTATGGATATGAGTGTGGTAATTTCCTTTTTTTTTTTTTTTTTTTAAGTGAAAGGCAGAACTCAAACTGCAGGATGTTCCTTGGCCAGCTTGGAGCACTGGCTAGATTCCCACATGGAGGGAAATAGGTCTGTGGTTGATGAGACTGTCTCAGGGAGTGTGTTTAGTTTTTCCACTGGATATTTTGTAGTTCAGTAGCTTCCACTGCGTATCTCTCCCTGAGAGTTATTCCAAGGATTGAGTTAGATACTGGTCAAATCCTGAACATCATTCTACTCTAGTTCCCATGCTTTTACTGGCCCTGTGTCTTATTTCTAGGCAAGACTGTATGTGTTTCTAAAGGAAGAGAAGAAAAGGGAATATATGTTCCAGAAAAATTATTGAAGCCACATAGTTGTCCTTAATTTTATGTTGGTTTTGTTGCCAATACCAGTGTGAGATGATGTGCCTTTCTGCCTCTCCTCTTTTTCCTTAACTTACTGTCCTTAGGTCTGTAGTTTCTCACCCTCATCAATAGAGAAAGAAAACACCAATTTATGATTGTATGTTAAATACTGTAAAGGCAATGTCTTGAAGAGTGCTTTTATATGATATATATGTGATATTTATATCATATATATATGATTCAATAATGATATTTAAGAATGGAAGAGAAGGATTTGGCAAAAAAAAAAAAACAACAAACCTTGAATCCCTCCCTTTGCTGGTTAAAATATTAAAATGGTTCTATGTTTTGATATGTGTTATATGACCTAAATTCATATGATTTCCTTGTGATAAAGCAGCAGATTGCACTCATCCTCTTTAGGGGGAAAGTGAACATAATACTGAATTCATTGTGCTTAGTTCAGTGTAAAAATACACAACAAATGATGCAGTACTTATTAGTTTTGCAATAATCTGAATGAGAATTTGTAATCAGAGAATTTATGCATTTACTTAGCTTCTCAAGTTTCCTTTGAGACTTGCAATACTTGAGTCATTTGGATTTTCCAACCCCTTTATTCTGCTCTTTCCAGGAAGTTGTTAGACTGGTAGCATCCATCCTTTTTTAGCAAGGAGGATGTCAGTAAATATAAACCTTGTAGTCAAATTCCATCCATTATTTTAGTGACAACATGTTTTTACAGTTATTAAATATCACTGTGAATGTAGCCCGTTCTTCAGTGCATGCCAAAAAAATCTATAGAAGGTAGTTGAGGGATTTTATTAATTGCAAAAGCATCACATTGAAATAAGATAAAGACAGCAATGTTGGATGATGCATCTTATATAAAAGTAATGCCATTTCTGAGATATAGAGAAAATAGTTTGTTTTGAAGAACAAGATCTACTTGTCCCAAACTTGCAAGATTGATTTGCTAGTGCTGTGGATTTCCATCTCTTCTAGCAGTGCTGTCTTCAGGGTTGACATTTGCAAAAATGGAGTTCTTATACATGTGCTGCTCCGGTGGATGGTACACCTTTAATTCATTTAAGATGGATATTGCTGTTAATTCAGAAAAATGTTAAGCAGACCTAAGAGTTGAAACTTACTGTGAGCTTATTTTTAATGTTTGTTCACACCGTTGCTTGTTTCTTTTGTTCCTGATAGATGGGTGTGCATGTACAATAGGCTGGTGAGACTCCTCACTGGTTAGGAAAGCATTTACTCAAGTGATGAGCACCAGATAAAGGAACAGGTTTGAAAATCCTAATGATGACCTGGCACATTGGCACTGATTTGTGTTTGAATGCTGTACCCACTATTATGCAAAAAGTGGTGAGGAAGACTTCAAGTTAACAAGCTAGAGCACAAGAATACCAGGATTACATTTTTCACCTAAATTCAACACATGTAGGTATTTTTCTTAATGTTACCTTGTCTGTCACTGTAATCCATTAAGGAATACAATTAGGGGTTTTTTCATTTTGCTAGAAAATTGGAAAGACTTATTTCTTTCCACTGAACAGCATTACTATTAAAATGTTGTCCTGAAATGTCAAACTTACATTATGATGAATACTCCCAGTACAAGAAAACTAATTTAGCACTTCAAGTAAAACAACCGTCTCGGCAATTTTTTATGATAATGACTTTGTAACAGTGTCATTTTGAATCTGATTGTCTGCTCGTGTCGGGTGGTTCATCCCATCCCAAACAGTGTGGTGGATCTAACGGTGTTAATTACAGAGCGGGGGCACGATCAGCAAAGGGATACTGGGTGCGCTGGTGCTCCTTGTCCCGGTGCTGATGAGCTCATTTTCCACTGCCTCTGTTTGAAAGGAGTTTCCCTGTTGCAGTTTCCTCAGGAAAAGGTCCCAAATATCAGTGCCTGTGAGTGGGAAGGGGGGCATAGAGGGGTTGACCATCTGAAAAGTCCTTCTGTGTTTCCCCTTGTGGACCAGGCACGCCTGTGACAGTTCTGCTAAATAATCTCATGGCATAAATGTAAAAATGTTTTTTTCTGCAGGCTTAATGACACTAAAAGAAAGGTTTTCTGGGAAACACATTTACTTTGCTTTTGTCAAGATATGAGTAAACAGAAATGAGATAACTAGTTCTTGCCAAGAGACAAGGTGTTACCTGAGCTGAATGATTTTAAAGATACACTGGTTACCTTTGGTGAACTAGGATGCATGAAGTGAGCTCCTCTCTCAGCTTTTGCACCAAAAGTAGTGACTTTGTGAGAAAAAATTATGTGTTGACTTCTTCCAATCCTTTGATGAGAAATGCATGTGAATTTCAAACTTTTAAAGGAATTACAGCAGAAAGTATCAACAAAGCTGTCAGTTCCAGTTGTGATATAATATATATTGTCTCCTCTTGGCTTTATGTTTCTAAAGGAAATGTTTTCATATAGAATGTCTCTTTATCAAAACAATATCTGACCTTATTTGTGGTGATGAGGTGAGATTTATCATTATTGCATTACACATGCTTATTCAATAGACAGTAATGTGGCGTTTTAAATGGCCTTCAGCTAAAGTGAATTATGCTCTTCAGAACACAATCCAGACCGCTGCTTGTCTTGGAAAATCAAATACTCTGCATGTACACCCAAGGCCAGCAGAGCTGAACACACAGCTCAGTGCTTTTTCTGTTAGGCAGGGACAGAAAACTCAACTAAAACTTTGTGGCTGTCCACAGCAAAGATCCCTGTCAGTGCAGCTGCTAATCTATTCCCCTAAAGTAATGTTTGTAATGTTGGTAATTGGGCCAAATTACGTGGGCATTCCTGTTCACTATCATCATCAGAAGAAAAATTACAGCTCTCCCACTTCCGTTTCTCTGTTCCTTTCTTCTGGCAGATACATCCATTAATTAATTGTATTGCAGTGCTGAGAAACTGGAAAGAAAGGGTTGTCCAGACTGGAAATAGGGACTTAGAGACCTGGAATGAGCTTAGTTTATTTGCTTTAAGCATTTTGGCTACTGAGATGTTTGTAGTCTGTGTCCCTTTTCCCAACTTCTCTGAGTTCCTCTACTGAGATGAGGTAAACAAATCACCGATTCTCCTTGGTATCCACCCGGAATAATTTACTTTTGAGACTTTTTAGTGGCCTGGGCATTTTTGATATTGTAAAATGAGACTTGGTTGATAAGTGTTGTATCAGAAGGCAGAGGTGAATACGTCTTCTCATAGAGACAGCCTGTAGCAGCTACTGCATCATATTGGTGCGTGGGGTTTTAAGACTGAAAGTGGAGGTCTCTTGAACTGATTTGAAGTCTTTGCTGATTCTCGTGCTTTTGACCATGCTGCTGTTACCTTGTCTGTGTTTTCTGCCCAAGACTGTGATTTTGCTGTAAAATGTTAACTGAAACCAGCTGAAAATGACAAAGTCAGTGCTATCAATAGTGTGCTCACTTCCCTCTTCACGGTAATGGCTGGCTAAAGGCTATTTTATCTGCTGTATTACATTCACTCAAGTACAAATAAAAAAAACTGCCTGGACCACTTTATGTTGTCTTTGAGAATATGAGATGAGGTATTTTAAAACCTTTTATAGGCATTTAAAGTAAAACCTTTATGCAAAGCCGTCGATAATTTTCTCAGCCATGACGTGCCCGAAGACAACACGTGCTGTAGATGAACAAAATATGGGCTGTAGATAACATTTTTGCCTTGTTAATCTGGAAAGCAGTGGCAACAGATCATCTGCACACAGGTGAATATTTGCCTTTCAAAATCATACAGGTGGTGCTGGATATGGATGACTTTTCCCATATTGCCTGCATTTGTGTCTTTTCTGTACCTTCCCAGACCCCAATCTCAGAGCAGTCATGTTCACTTCTCAGGAAGGCTTTAACATTGGATTCATTCATTATTTCAGTTTATATTGTTGTTATTTTCTTTTTTTCAATAGAAAAAGTGTATTTCGAATGGATTCAGAGAAAAATATTTTATTTTTTTCCTTTCTTCTTTTTTTAAATTTTATTTTATTTTAGTTTGTAGTGTCAATAACTAGAGGAATGATACTGAAATTACTACAAACAAGTCATTGGATTTCAGGGGGAATATTTGCAGTCTCATAGGTCACTGTTTCTAAAATTTCCAAGTGTGGCCACGAATGGATTGATGGAGGCTGTTTTCCAGCTTTCACTGCAGTGAATCTTAATGGGTGCCAATTAAATATGTTTACATTTTACTTACATTTCCCACCATAACATGTGGAGCCTATAACATGACTTATACTGACAGATACTGATTGTTGTTTAATTCTTCCTTTTATCCACACACTTTGAAATTATGAATTATATCAATCCTTAAATCTTTGTTTGTTTTAGAGTAGGTTCTCTCCTTTTTTTTTTTCCTTTTTTCCCTCCTCTTGGCACACCATATATGCACTAGCAAGTGCTCGCAATTTCAGCTGCATTTAAGGAAATATTGTTGTAAGGCTTTTATGTGCTGTACTTCAATCAGCTAGTGCCAGCAGTATCCCAATAGAAAGACCCTCAACAGACCATTTTCAGCATTTTGCTGCAATTAAACTCCTCTGGTTTTAGCCCTCAGGCAATTTAGTACCTTTTTACATATGCACATTATGAACTTTTGACCAGGGCCTGGTAGTCATATATTAGATAGCAGCTTTTGAAAGCAGACTTAACAAGTTCCTCAGAGTATTACAGCCAAAGTCGGTTGTGGAAAAGGTAATTTAACCAACTTGCAGTGAGGCCATTCAGAATCTTACTGATGATCCTAAATATGTCTTTTTTTTTTTTTTTTTTCCTTGTTTCCTCTGGAAGCTGGTAGCAAGAGCTCTCAAAGAATGTGATTGATCTTTTATTCAGTAGCTAACGAGGGCTGTGATTCTATTAGTGCTCTACAAGGCAAGGGAACAGTGATTTAATGAAGTGTCTGGTGAGCTGGTCATAGATTTATCCTGTTGTCTCTAATTTGCAGCGCCGTGGTGAGTGTGAAAGAAACTGCACTCACGCTGCCATTAGGCAGGTATTTCCTTAGTAAATTGTTGTAAGGTCAGGTGTAGTTATCTTGGAAAAGGCAATGCCTTCCCTCCTCAATGTCTCGGCGTGACAGCCGCTGTGCTGAGCACTCACTGAAGCGGAAACACGAAGATCAGAGGTCCGTCTCCAAGTCCCCCTCAGCTGATGCAGGAGCAGATGAACTGCCAAGTAGGACTAATAGAGTCATAATTGGCGATTAGAACTGGAAAGGTGCAATAACGTCTTAATACAAACTGGCTTATGTTGGAGTTGGTGTCAGTTGTTGTAGAGTTACGCGGGAGCCTGAGGTAGTAGCACTCCCTTTTTATTTTTTTTTTCTCTTTCAAAAGAAAAATAAAAACGAGGCAATGCGTCCTAATAGCTGCAGTACAACAAAAATATAAGAACGTCAAAACTTGAGCTGCTTTAAAGTGACATTAATGCCTTCGGTACATCCACTTCGGCATGTAACCTGTCAGTCTTACTCAGAAATGATGCAGTAAAATTTGCCATGGGACTACATATGAAATAATATCACAGAAATTCCTTGGCTTTCACTTAATTAGCACTAAATAGTGGATTTTATTTCTGTCTACTGAAGGCCACTGAATTTTTTATTTTGTTGTGTGATTTTTGGCTTGAGATTTTGCGATTTTTGTTTTGAGGTGTGATTCTGATGATGCTGATGGTGCTGTGAATCTTTTTTGCTCTGTTGTGCTTTTCATGAACCTGAGTCCAAGTTAGCCAAAACTAACCATTTTCAGAAAGAAGTTATCTTTGCAAGAGTTGGTTATTGGAGAAGGAAATTATGGCATACATTGTTGGGAAGGTCCAGCATTACCTCCTTCGATCAAAAAGCAATATTGGGAAATAATGAAGCAGATTTCACGTCTAGTTCTTTCCTGGCTAAACACAGAACAGCAGATAAATGAGTGGTCTTGAGATTTCTGTGGCATTTCTCGTTGTATGGCAGCTGGAGAATTCCCATGTACAAAAGTGGTCAAAGCAGAGAATTAGAGGGAAGGCAGAGATGAAATTGTGGGAGAGTTCCCTCAATTTCGTTTATGTGTAAGTCACTAGCCCAGATGGGATCTCAGGCATGTGGTCTGGGCTGTGTGCACATAAGTAAAGAGAAGTTGCTGGTGCAAAATGCCTCGAATCTGTTTTAAAATCTCCTGTGCAGCAAATGTAACCTGGATCTTGGCAAACAGCAATAGGAAGGAGACAGTACTGTGATGATAACTTGTCTCCTTATATAATTATAGCACATGCACCACCAAATAGTTGTCACGTGCTCAGATGGATGATTTTATTTTTGAAAAATAAAAATATTTTCGGTTGCATGAGCCCTTGAACCCCTGTGAACTTGACACCCTGTGGGATGTCATCTGGGACCCCTGTTAAATATACAGACGCAATTTATCTGGAAAAAGAGATATTGGGCTTTTAAATGAAGAGCAAGAGGATTTAAAACAGTAAGCCAAACTTTCTAATTTCCTGATATTGACACTTCTGTCCCTCACAATCTTATTATAGTATTATTCTCTGCTGATCTACCATTTCATCAAAAAGTCTACAATGGAACTAAAAATCTAAGCCTTTTAGCCCATAGATCATTGCACTTGGTAAATGGCTTATTGTAGATTAGATAATGTGGTTCATAGCACATCCAAATCAATAAAAGGCTAGTCTGAATGTAGTAAAGTGCTCTCAGTCTGAATCTTTTTATTAAGTATATCTGCCATGAGCAAAGTGAAAATTTTAGTCTTTTTGCTTAACTTGATGCAAGAAAAGGACAGCTTAAATTTCTGCATGATTGTTTTCTTTCTTAGAGAAGATCTGTCCCAGAGAATTTAGTTTTCTTTGAATCAAAATTAAATTTATTGTATGAAAAATGACAACATTCTTCTATTGGCAAAATTCAGGACCCAGTGGTTTGGTGTTCCCAGTCATATCCCAAAGTAGAAATGAACAACCAAGATCTTACATTTGTCAGATATTCAGTGGTTTCTGTGAAATAAAAA
>NW_020955606.1:718774-721716 GCF_003031625.1 Empidonax traillii | reverse complement strand
GCATGATTGTTTTCTTTCTTAGAGAAGATCTGTCCCAGAGAATTTAGTTTTCTTTGAATCAAAATTAAATTTATTGTATGAAAAATGACAACATTCTTCTATTGGCAAAATTCAGGACCCAGTGGTTTGGTGTTCCCAGTCATATCCCAAAGTAGAAATGAACAACCAAGATCTTACATTTGTCAGATAATAAGTGGTTTCTGTGAAATAAAAACTTCTAAAGCTGCTCTCTGACAAAAATAATCAGCAAAACCCGGCAACTTCAGCAACAAATGGAGGTGAGGAAATGTGAAGGAAATGTTTGGAAGGCAGAAGGGATGATTCCATACAGTAATCTGGGTCTGAAGGGGAGGATATGATTGTCCTTTCTGTCTCACTCCAGAAATGATCCCCTGCTCCTGAAGGTGTGCAAATACCAGAAGGATACACTTATTTATACAGAAGGAATTAAGAAGGATTGCATGTGTGTGTCAAGGGTGAAAACGTGTGGAGAGAGTTTTTACCCTTCTAGCTGGAGTTATATTAGAGACCTGGAAGAAATTAGTGACCCAATGGGAATTAATGGCAGGCTCTGCCTTTGCACCTTCCACGTGCTTTCATTCACGGCAGTTTTGTATTTTCCTGTTTTACACCCGTGGCCTGCACTGCTGAGGAAATGCTGAACCTGCTCACGAGCTTGCCCGGGTTTTGCAACTTGGCTAAAAGGGAGTTTTAAGGCTCTGTTAAAAATCCAGTGAATAACTTAGAATTTCTAGCAAACAATCACGTCAGATAAACTGCAATTGGCTGCAGAGAGATGCTCTTAACTTACCATTCTTTGACCACGTTATTGACCAGTATGGGTTCGCCCATGTATTGACCAGCATGTGTTCGGCCACGTTATTAATAATTTATCCTTTGGAAAAAAAAAAAAAAATCTATGTGCATTATAGCCTTTGATCTCCCAAATTTCAAAGCTGAAGATGCTATTTTCTTTTTCCTTTCACGTTTCTTTCTTCCTTTTTAAAAGAAATTTTAAAAGAGAAGAGAATGAAAAATAATTTTTTTTAAAACTTTTTGCTGCTTCTTTTGGCGAGAGAGCTTCCTGATGATACCCATCCTTGGTAATGAGAAGTGTACAGTAATACAATAAGGATATATATGAATTAAAAAAATCAAGGCAAGCTTGCTGTACTTTGCAGATGAAAAATATTTGAAAACAAGACTTAATGCATCTAGTAGATTAAAACAGAAATTAAAGACTTTAGAGTAAGAAGAGATCAAAGGCTGTCTTTTCATTGTTCTTTTTATTGTTTATTGACTTCAAAAAGACTTTTTAGTTTAAGCTGACTTTAATGTCTCTTGAATGCTCTTTTGTAAAGTGACTTTGAAAACTCACGGATAATGTCTTCATTAAGTGGGGAAAAAATCTTGGTAAAAATATAACTGTAGCTTTGCTTTCATTATAATAGAAAGAGATAACACTTTGCTTAATTAAGGTCTGTTTTCCCTCTGTTCAGAATTTTACGGCCATTTTTTTTCATTGAAATTAGTGCTGATAAAAGCTTGAAGTAGACATTGCTAAACTGAAACTCTTAGTTTCCCAGAGAAGCACGGTGAGTTCTCTATCTATATTTGTTAATCAGTTAATCAGGATGCTGTCTTGTGTATGCGAGCTATTTTAGGAAACAAAAGAAAGAACAAAACCCAAAAGCATATTCAAGTTGTATTGATTCTGAAATAAAGCAACACTTTTTGCATTGCTGGGAATGTTAATTTAGAGATTTTTCCGCTCTCATTCTGTAGCCAAATGTCTGTGCTTTTTCTCACCAATCCCCGATGATTTGATGTATTCGGATTATGTTAATACCTACATTAATGATGACAATAAAGATCATAGATCTGTGGAGGTAAACTGATAGATTGGGAAAACCATGCTGAATAATTTCTCTAGGGAGTAGTATTTTGAGGTTTAAAAAAATGCACTTGGTGAACAGGACTTGGCTTTCTCCCCTCCCAACAGGTCATGTTTTCCTCATGGTTCTGTGAGAGTCAGTTCATGTGACTTTTAAATGGAAAGGGGATGATCATTCATGAAGTGCACTCCATCTTCTCTCAGAGGCTGTCTGTCTGGCAAGCAAAATGATTCCTGACAGTGGAAACGTTTTATAGTGACAGATGATTCAGTTGTCTTCTTTTGGTTAATTTCTTGCCAGTATTGATCGAGATACATCCTCATTTTTGGTTTGCTCTTCACTTTTCTGTAGTTATGGTGCAATATAGTCTTAGTTTTAACAATTTCTGATTTGGGATTGTAATGGACACCAGTTGTTTGTTACTCTGGGGGTGGCAGACAGTCGGTGTGAAGGTAATTTTATGATACACACCCTTCCCATCGTGTGCATTTCTGCCAGGGCAACGTGTGCAGTTATCATGCAATCTGCTTGGCTCTTACTGAGGATCAAAAGATTCTGACTTACAGTCTTCAGAAGTTGTTTGGAAGACTTTTTTATGTATTTTAAAAACTCAGCAACTCCTTTCAACGTGATAGCTGAGCTTCCAGAGGTTTGTTTTTTTTTTTTATGAGAAATGTGTGTTGCATCATTTCTGTAACTGCCTAACCTTGCTTCAGCTTTAAAGGAGATTGTCTTCAAAAGGAAAAACAACACTACACTTGTTTCCTCTTCGTTCCATTCATGGCTGGGGACAGAGCAACAAAGCTATTGTAGGCTAGATGTATTTTTGCTTTCAACACCTATTAGGAATCATGTCCAGTGCAAAAATGAGGCACAGGAAAGGATGTCTTCTTTAATGCTGTGTGAATCTAAAACTGTGTTAATTTTGAGACTGTTGCTAATATTACTCATTTATGGATTGGTTTGTAAGTTGGTGGTGGTTTTTTTTGTTTTGTTTTGTTGGGTTTTTTTGGTTTTTTTTTTTTTTTTTTTTTTTTGTTTTTTTTT
>NW_020955606.1:685174-718060 GCF_003031625.1 Empidonax traillii | reverse complement strand
TGGGTGCAACCACATTTTGGATTTGATGGTTCAGTATACAACATCTCCATTTTGCAGACTCTCTTACTAGTTTTCATATTCATAGATGCAAAACATTTTGCAGTGTAACTGTTTTTAAGGCACAAATGGTTAAGTATTTTCACAAGTGTAATCTTTGTGGGTGGTTTAGAGGCTCCATTACCCACTGAAATGGAGGAAATAAGTGTCCTTGAGGGTTTGCATTTGGATCATATGACACTGTGGGTCTCAGCTCATTGTTAATAATTCTTACATCTGTGTAGCACAAAACAGCATATGAGACTGTTCAGCCTTTGAGAATGTAATGCAACATTACTGCTTGGTACTCTTGTAGAAACATCTGAGTTCTTTTATGGGAGATGACAGAAGAGTAAGCCAGGGCAAAGAAAGCAACAAAATTGCTGCAATGTCTAATCCTGCCTATTAGTCAGAGTAGTTAATGTGGAGACTCTTGAAAAGTTCACGTTGATGATGCATGTGGAGCACGATGTTTGGGCTGCATTGTGTATTTGTACTCTGGGCTAGGATTCCACAAAACCAGAAAGAAACCAAAAGGACAAGGAGAGAGAAAGGAACAATGAAGCAAAACGATGGAAGAATGAATGTGGGCAAATTCCAAGCTTATTATTGTAGCTACTTTTGCCTTTTATTCTGTATTAGGGATAACAAGAGGTGGTCCTGCAGCGTGAGAAATGTGGTTGCTCTGCGCTGTGTAGATTTGAATCTTGCAGTAGGAAACAGCAGGCACCCAGGACAGGGAGAGCTCAATCCCTTGAAATTCTGTGCTTGTGAGCCAAAGGTGCCAAATATTGTTCCCTCATCAGTGCTGTGAATCTTGACACGCGTGAGAGCAGTTTGGCTCAAGGCTTTGTTTGCGTATTTGCATGCTTCAGTTATGTTATTAACCAACCCAGACCTGCTTTCCCGCCTTGAACGTGCAGAAAGGCCACTGTAGTAGGGATGTGCAAAGTGGATTAAAAGGAGGATGCAAGACATCTTCCTAAGCAGGTGAGATCAGAAAAATTAGGCCATTTCGAGAATAAATTTGTAATGGTTATATATGTCAGATAATAAATACCACACAGCAATGATTTCCAGGCTGCTTTGTGGCTATAATTCCTCTGATTATGAGTTCCAATTCTGTTATTTGCTTTCCAGAAGTCATACAAGCCCATTCTGGAAATCAATCCACGAACTAAAATATTGTATTTAACAACACACTCCCTTTTTCTCTACTGTTTTCCTCTTTCTACAGCATTCCCTTCCAAGTCACATTGGAATACAATATTTAGGCAAACAAAGCACTAAATTGTTGGAAGCCACCTACCTCTTACCTAACATACAGGCTAGCAATTCACATCACCTCAGATTTTTCCCTGTGTTCAATATTTACGGTAAATGTCCTTCCTGTTGGAGTGTTGGAGTTCTAATGATGCTTTTTTTGAAGGTGGGAGTTAACACCACGTTGAGAGAGGATACACAAGACAGCATCTCCCTTCGGAGCAGAGCCAGTATCCACTTGCTGCTCAGCTGTAGGAGTGTGCTGGCCAAGCTTGCTCCCTGCTCCTGGCACTGCAGCCTCTCAATTTTATGGGGTGACCAATGTAAATCCTAAGCAAGGAAGGGTGCTACAATTTTCCCTAGTCACATGTGCCGTGCATGACAGTGCACAGAGCTGCCTTCCTGACCTTCTGTCCCTGGGGACATGCATTTTAATGCTGTGTCCATTTACATCACAGTTGTATTAATTACATTTAATGTAGTTTTGAGCTAAGGTAGCACAGCCTTATTTCAGAGAACAGGGTGTGTGTGTGTGTTGTAATGAGGCTTGAGTACAATTGATCTATGACTTGGATATAAGGGATTCTTGAGGGAGTTTGCTGATTTATGTAGAAGATGGATGTCTGTGGCCATTAGGAAACACCACTTTTTATTACCTATCAATCTCATGGAAAGCCTATAGCAGCAAAATCTCCTGTAATAGTTATCTAATCTGTTAAATTAGAGATTAATGAAATGAAAACATTACAGAGGAGGAAAATACACTTTTAGCAGCACACTATCATAAGAACAATGAAGACTATTCGAAAGCATATTCTGCAGTCTGAAGACAACAGAAAGATAAATCAGCTCAAACTATTGCTGTCTTAATCTTTAAATTGCAGAAGTCTATGTGGATATATGGGTTGGTAAATTACTAGAGCAGTGGAGCATATAGGACTAATTCCAAAACAAAAGAAAAAATAGAATACACCATTTAGAATATCCCACACTCATTTGTAGAATGGTCATGGAATTTAATAGAATTCAAGTTTAATTCTGCTTAGCTGCATCTTTATTTTCAGCTTTGTAGAATTCAAAAGTGGCTACTTATCCAAATACTTTAGTAAGACCAAAAATTAGAAGAAAGAACTTGCACGTATTATGAAGCTATGGGTGTTGTTTATGACAACTGTGTTTGGAAATTGTGAATCTTTACAAGGGAGAGAAAGAACCCAGTATCTTAAATATTTGGAAAGGTAAAAGATGGTGATGGTTGTCTTCTATCAGCATCTAATTTTCGGTGTGTTCTGTGTACTCATTTTTTTCCTTGCAGCTACTGTGTGCAGTGGGATATAAAACAGAAGGAATTTTCAAAAAAACAAGTTGCATTTATCCATACATAAAAAAGAAAATACTATTGAGGTGACCGTGTGTGTCAGTACATCACTTCATTTCCACACCACCTGCTGCAATTAAAAATGAAATCACCAAGCAGCAAGTACAGTAACTTCATCAACCAGCTGATATTATAATTAATGACTATATAGAGTCTCTATTATTGTGTACTTCCAAGGCATCAAGTGGAAAGCTGTCGTAGTGCTTTAAATAATGAAAAAGTTTCAGGCCTTGATAAATGGCTCAGTTGGATGCAGTTTAGAAAGTTGAGAGCATATGCTTCTGTCATTAGAAACGAAGGACCCTCGTTACCCTTGCTATAACTCTTCAGATTCATCTGAAACTCTTTGATCCCCTCATGTACTTACACTGTGTTTAAAATGCAAAAGTGTAGGAAAATATGGTGCTCGTGAGAAATTCAGTTAGGAGGAAGAAAGATTAAAATAAAGCTACTGTTCATTAACGTCTTTGTTTCAAACCTATCGAAAAAGATAGCACTGGGCTGTATCCACGTTTCTTTTGAAATGAGAGTAAGCAAACATTTTTCTTTGATTCCTTTGAGATTTTTCTTTTAAGGAACAATTGAAATCCAATAAAGAAACGTGCTTCAGAGCATGCTTATGAAGATATTTAACTGACTTAGTAGAGAAATGACAGCAAGGGTATTTGTTCTTGCAGGCTGTGCCTCAGCCTGCAGTGATGCAGGATGGGTGGAAAGAGTAAAGTACTGAAGCAGAAATTTTGAGTGTTACTGGTGAGGCAGCTTTAAGCAATATAAACTTTTAACAGGGAAGCTATTGGTAAATTCACTTTCTAAACAGTATAGTTTTCATTGTTAAATGTTGTCGTTTTAACTGAAAACTGTTAGTTAATTTTCAGCTGCTATTTATTTCTCTTCTCTCTCTGAAACTTTCCTATAATGTATTTGCCTCTGAGGATATTTCATAGCTGAAATGCTTTGCTTGGCAGAGCATGTTACAGATAGAGAAAATGTTGTCTAATCCCTGACTCTCATGGTTGTCATTCTGCTTTGTTTCATGTATTGAAGCTCTACGCCAGAACCATTTTCCAAACCTTTTATAAAGGAATTACGATTCTTCTAAAGTATTAAGATAACGAAACATATATGTGAATATGTACATAAAT
Organism: Empidonax traillii; assembly: GCF_003031625.1. Classification (NCBI taxonomy): domain Eukaryota; kingdom Metazoa; phylum Chordata; class Aves; order Passeriformes; family Tyrannidae; genus Empidonax; species Empidonax traillii. The sequence continues at coordinate 714,238 of NW_020955606.1, read as the reverse complement.
GTATAACCAACAGCAGAAACAAAGATTTCTCCCTCCCTATCATATGAATATGTGAGATAATGAGTGCTCTTCCTTCCTCTTTATTTCATTATTTAGAACCTGTTTATTAGAATCTGCGTTTCCTGAGCATCTGAAACTGTGCCTTGGCATTATCTGCAAGCATGTTACAGGAGAATGTTTTAGTCCAAGAATTTCCCAGTGGCTAAAATGTATGTTTAACAACCTGGTGCTAAATTAAGAACTGAAATGGAGATAGCTATGGACAGGTGGAAACAGATGTGAAAATTCTACTCGTGCAAGGAAGGAGCCCCGTTTATCCTCTGCTGTGTGGAGGCTCTCATGCTGCAATAACAACGGCAGCCTGTTCTGCCAGTGAATCCCTTTTGATTCTTTGCATTTGATAACTCTCACTACTTTGGTCCTGTTTGTTGAGGAAAAGGATACCGAGTGCTTTACAATGTTCACCTCAGAATATTTACAAACTCTGTGCAATTGGTTAGTCAGATGCAAATGAAGTGCTGATGCAATGGGCCCATCTCTGTTCATTCTGAAGGTGCACTTGCTTGCGTGAGATGGGAATTTGTGATAAGCGCTGAATATTAACTAGGATATTTGGACTTTAGTATAATGATCTTATATCACTGCAGCATCTTGGCAAATTAGATTAAACCTGAAGGACACAGGACCTGATCCATCTTTAAATTCATGATGTGTGAAAGTTGCACTTCAGACAAGTGTTAGGCTAATTGCTTCCTTAGCTGGTGACTTTAATAAGTTATAAACAGAAATATTTATCTCAGTGTGCTAAGTGGAGGGTAGGCTGAGAAGAAGGATGGCAAAGACATTCATCGATGCAGGTTTTTGCATATATTCAAAATATTGTCAGGCTATGCTATAAGGTGCCTTGCTTTTTCACATATTGCAGGACATTTATGCCCTTGCTAGTAATTAAATTAATTATTTATCCATTGTACACAGTCTTGAATTACCATATGATTAGCTCGGGCGCTTAAAAGTGTAAGAACACTTGGAAGCAAAATCCAAGCATAGGTATTCCATAGCACGTCTTACAATCTAAATATTGCTCTTAGTCTAATCGAAGCAGCAAGAGTAGTCACAGCAGTTGATGGACTATTTTTCAAATTGATTTCAAAAATGTATTTAAGGGGATGATCTTCTACTCTAGATTACCTATTGATTTTTAATATGAAAAGCTCATTATATAAGCAGTAACTGCATATAAAAACCTAGCAAACCTTTGCATAAATCCTTTAATTGAATTTCCAGAGCCTGTGGTTCTACTTTTTTTTTTTTTTTTTAATTAAATCTATTTCTTTTTTTAAGTGTTACTGTGTAATTTGCATGCTGTGAAGTGGCCCTGTCCCAGATAAAGTGCCATTGATCCTTATTAAACCTCACCTCTGGGCTTGCTCAAAACTAACTGGAAAAATTAAAGTGTTCATGCTGCAATGCACTTATTGCTTGTGTGATAGGATTATGGAAAAAAAGAATAACATTAATTTCCAAGAGAGAATTTATAATGCAAGATTTTATTTTTTTCAATTTGATAATTAATAGCAAAATCGTATCCTAAATATAAATTGTATTTCAGTCTGCAAACTGCAGTAGTAATTAGGAAAGATAATGTATACCTGATATAGACCCATGATGTTTTATATGGACACTCCTTTGGTATATTAATTTTTTTAAGTGTTCAAAATGATTATGGATTCAGCCCAACAGCTTAAATAGAGATTTGAGTAAAGAAAAAAAAAATAGAGCCTATGAAGTACCTCATATTAATAGCTGTTCCCATTTCATTTCTTCAGTTTAAAATGTGAAAAATGATAGTCTGCAAATATTCTTGCTAACAATTTTTATATTAGAATTATCACAAGGAAGAAAAGTATATGAGTTGTAATACTATATTCACTTTTTTTAAAAATACCTAACATTTTTTATTTGAAAAGCAGTAAAACCTGCTCAGGAAATATTCATAATCAATAAGAATACAAGGTATGGAATATATTAGCAGAGTTATAAAAATGTTTGCAATATGACTCAAAATGAAAAACACAGCAAGTTATGTATGGTTTAAAGTGTAATCAATTTTGAGGCTGTGTATGAGGATATAAATGATAAACACAAATAGTAGCATTTTTAGTAAAGGGTGTTGCAAAAAAGTGCTGTATTTATGGTCTATTCCATTCTTTTTATAGGTCATTAATGGGGAAAACAAACACGGTGTATCCATCTTCTTAGACAGTTTAAAATTCCATTAAATGATATTTTAAATGGAGATTTTGAGCTCATTTCATGTTCTGCTTTCTACAAACACAGACTGCACTAAAAGTGAATGTAGACTGGCTTTCCAGCAGAAGCTGATACTGTACAATTTATATTCAGGAGTGTTCCAGATTTGTAGGGGAAGTTGATATTTGCTTTCTTTTTTTTCCACTTTCAACAAAGAGAACTGCTAAATGTTATGTTTAAGACAGTGGTGAATTGCATATTGTGTTCTGCTGCATGTGCAGCTACTTTGGAGTTGTCAGCTGTAGCACAACCTCCCTCCCCAATGACAGAATTTGCTTCAGAACGTCTCATCTACTGAGTAATTAGTGCAACTTGATTTTTGCTCGTTGTTCAGTTAACACAGAACCAGTTTAACTACAGTTTTCTCACTGATCTGAACCTAACCAAACTGTGTTTATCAGCTTCTCCAATTAGTCAATATTTGCTTTAAAGCTCTTATATTCCTTTATGTAAGCACTAATTATTTCTAGATCAGCCTATCAGTCTCAATTCATACACCTGCTGAGATCACAGACTCACAGATTCATTTAACTTGGAAAAGACCTCAGAGATCACTGAGTCCAACCTTTGACCAAGCCCCACCTCATCAGCTAGACCAGAGCACTGAGTGCCATGTCCAGTTGTTTCTTGAACACCTCCAGGGATGGTGACTCCACCACCTCCCTGGGCAGCCCCTTCCAATGCTTAGCAACCCTTTCATGAAGACACTGATCTTGAAAATGGTAACAGTGACATGAAATAAGTTGCATTTTACTCTTTTCAGTTCCTTATTTGTGTGTTTGAGCACACTTAAGTCCATTGGTTAAGCCTCGAACTGGTAATTGTGCTCCATACAGGAGTTACCTTATGGCCACTGGAGCTCTTTGCTGATGCTGGGATCGGTCTGGGCCCTGCTTATTTCTTGTGCAGCCTTGTGAATCTTTCACTAAAAGGTGGTTATGGTGCATAGCTCTAGACAGCAGTCTGCTGGCTCTTTCTCTGCTAGGGCAATATCATCCTCAGCTTTGGGAAATTCACGTGTTTCTGTTCCCTCCATCACCAGGCAAATGTGTTTGCTCCAGATTTTCATGTTAGTTTGTTAGATTAATGTGGATGACTTGTTCATCATTACTTGTGTTCCTCCTCTATGTGGTCCAGCAGTCTTCTTGTGGATTATTTCTTTGAACAGTTATTACATGTACCATATTGCTCCTTGAAACTTGTTTCTGCTTTACGTCACGTACATTGCAAGCATTCTGAGATCTCGCCTTAGGAGAAAGGTTTCAAAATCCTCTCCTCGTTGTTTGTCAGTGGATTTGTTGTAGTTTCCTCCTGGTCTTTAGTGGAGGAAGTAAGTGACACTGATCAGTGAAGGTGGACAGTAAGATTTATAATGTATTTGTGCTAGCTGATTGCCAACAGAACTGGCCTTTCCCAGCGGTGCTGTACGCGTACTTGGAAAATCAATAGGGATTAGCCTATGACCCCCTTCACATACTTATACTGTGGTCTGCATTGCTTACCAATATTTCATCTGTTTCACTTAAATGCTGGTACTTACTCAATAATGTGTGGCTGTTCTTGCAAGCTACTAATTAATTTTTAAAATGCAGTATCCCTCGAAACGGAGATAAAGCACACCTTTAGCATCGGAGGGAGAGCGGGGCAGCGGCTTACTTAGTGAATTTGCACTTGGTACCTTTAATTAAAAATCCTCCTTTGAAAGATTAGACTTATGTATTCGGATTTTAAAAAGTACTAAATCAAGTACAGAGACCTTTTCATGGTGGTTGCCAACAAGCTAAACTGCCAGATTTGACTAGGTACCCGTTTGTTTAATTTTTTTCCTGGTTTTGGGTTTTTTTAATTATTTCTAATTTTGCCTTAAAAACACTTGGCTTAAATTTCTTTCTTTCCTTTTTTTTTTTTTTTTTTTTTTTTTTTTTTTTTTTTTTTTTTTTTTTTTTTTTTTTTTTTTTTTTTTTTTTTTTTTTTTTTTTTTTTTTTTTTTTTTTTTTTTTTTTTTTTTTTTTTTTTTTCCCCCTTGTAAATTTTAGGAGAAAAATATGTTATGTTTATAAATAAATATGTTTTCTTGGTATTGAGTCTAAGGCATAGTCTTGGCAGTGTGTTACATAAACCATGTTGCAGTTTATACTAGTGAGTTGAAAAGCTGAACAGGTGTATCAGGTATTTATTTTCCTTTGACTAGATTAAAGAAAAAAAAATATATATAAAACCAGTTTGTTATACAGTGTCAAATTCTGATTTCAGTTTCTGGTTTACCATACAGTTTGCCAAAATCCAAAGATAATGGCCTAAAGCAATTATTTTTGATGAGGTTGTTCTCCCAGTAGAGGGATTTTAAAAATTCACAGTTTCTTATGCAAGTGTACCTATTCCCTAGAGTTACTTAGAGTTTCTTATTGATCTAGTAGCTGGTATTTGAATTGGTCGATGTACTCTGTAACTTGTTTAAGATACCCTACCTGAACTATTAGTTTAAATAATATATTCATAAATTGATTAATCATTACAGTAAGAGTTATTAGCTGCATTTTTATCTGTGCTCTCTCCACAAATGACTTCTGGTACAATAATCATGCATATATAAACAGATTCAGGTTTAAATTACAGTATGCCTTATAATAATTATGCTGCTAGTAATAGCGTGTTTCTGCAAGAAGGAATCAACCTTTTTCTGTGTGGGCAGCAAAAACTCTCTGTGTTTATTTAATGTGGATAAAGTAATTGTAAATATTGATGTGTTTATAAGCCGTGTTATGGGAAATGGGAGGAAAGAAGGAAGAGAAGGTGCAGGAAGCTTTTAGGCTTCACATCCAGGGGTGATGGGTGGGAGGGCATTGCACAGACTGCCTGTGGCTGCAGGTGGGACTTGGTGGAGGCTGGACAGACCGGGGAAGCTGTGGCTAAAATTATGGTGCGTGTATTTGTAGCTTGCTTCTCCTTCTTGGAAGAGGAACGTGAAAAAGAGACAGCAGAACTACCTAACTGATAGATATTAATGGAAAAAAATACACCTAAAGGATGTAGCTGCCTCTTAGTGATTGCAGGTGGATTTGGCTTGATTGCCTTCCTTTGGTAACATATTGCTTTTGAAGGGTCAGTGTTGCTAAAATTGCTGTAACTTGCAGGTGATTGTCATGGTTAAATTTGGAACTTGAAAATTATTATGAGTAGGGATTAAAGGGTTTGCATGTTATTTTGTAATCAATATTTTAATGCATGTAATAGGAATGTCCAAAAGTGGGAAGAGCAGCTACCGTAACTTTCACAACAAAGATTGTAGCCTGGCTCACACAGGAGTCAGTGTGAATCTTTGTCTATCATACTGTGCAAGGACCACATCCTGAAGGGTTTTTTTCTGTAGAAAAAGAAATGCTCTCCGAAAAAGGTTTGTGCATGCAGAGGGAACTAGGAAAATCTATTTAATCAAAAGTGTCAGAACTCACTTTCTTAGCAGGTCTCAGGTTTACTCTGCTGAGTGGTGCAGAGTCCCAACAGCTTTAAACAATGTTCACTTTGATTTAATCTTAAATTCTATCAACAAACGTGAACACAGAATACATGTGCTTGCAATCTTGCCATCACGTACATATTATCAAATTAATGGCCTCTTTTAGTTAATAATCTAAGTGTAGTGTGGAAAATCACCCAGCTCACATTTCATCTTATTTCCTGCTTAAACTCTTGTCATGAGCCTCGGACTCCTGCATTTTGCAAATGAATAACTAGGGGAGGGGTTTTTTTTCATATTTTAGTTTGAAAGCCATTTTGTTTCACCGCATGCTTTTTCCGCTTCATAAATTCTACTTTTAAAACATTCAACAGCCTGCTAAATTAATATATACCGTGTTCTTCCTTTAATGGGTAGGGGAACTTGTCTCACAGCAGTGCATTTGTTCGGCTCTGTTTTGAAAAAGCGCTGCCTGCCGTGTGAAGGACATCTGCTCACAAATGAATGATTGTGCTTTTGATTCGGAGCAGCACCTTCCCTTTAAATGCTGGCTGCAGATGAAAGGAACAGATTGCTGTGGTACCACTTTTGTGAGGATTCCTCTACCCAGCATGTGGCTTCATACATTATTGAGAGCAAATCCACTTTGTGCTACCACTCCTCGCCGCACTTATTTTGCAAACCTTACTCAGGATGCCAGCAAGGATCACTTTTTCTACGAAGGAATAAAAGGCCAGTTAGGGAGATTAGGCAGATAAATTATTTACAGTGTTTAATTATCGCTATACAGGTTTATTAAACTTCGTGGTTACCTGGAAACCTAAGCAGGTGCTGGAAAAAAGTCCAATAAAGTAAAATAAAAAGTGTTTTGTGTAAAATGAAATCCTTTTATGTGTGCCATGTTAATAGAAATGTCCCAGGTTTTTTTTTGGTGGAGTGCCAAGCTAAACTTGCATTTAATGTTGTGATTATTATTTTTTTTTTCATAATCCAGTTCTAGCTCAGGGCTTATGATAGGAGACACCACAGAATTCTCTGCTGGGTTGAGCAGCAGCCTGTTGTACTGCTGGGTATCCTAGATGGTAAACAGATGTATGAGGCATGCTTGGGAAATCTCAAAAGATTCCCTTTTTCTGATATTAAGGACAGCTGACTTTGGTAGGAAAAACCCCCACTGTAGCACCAAAACACACTTTGGAATTTTCTTTAATGTTTATACTGAATTATTAATTTTTTTGTTTCTTCTTTGTATAAATTGACTTAATCGGTATTTATTTGATCGTAGAATTGAGGATTTAAATTTTGGTTGATTTTATTTTAAAGAATTTAGCTGTAGAATTGTTGTCCTCTAGGAACAGCTACCACATCTCTGCATGCTGTTCACTAATATAAACTAATGAGCTCCATTAAAGATCTGCCCACATAGTTGCAAAGAACCACCTATTAATCTGTCATCTTTGAATACCCTGAGAAAATTAAGACCACCAAGCAACCATGAATTCGAAAATGAAAAAGGCAGTACCAAACCTATTATATTCTAAGGATGAGTGCCAAATAGGTAGAAAGTCACTGGTATTAAAAGAAGCAGACAAATCCCCCTGATAAAGTTCACTGAAATAACCCAGAAGCACAGCAGGGTAAGCATGGGCTGAAATCCTGGCTCTGGTCAGGGGGGTTCTGCTACTGACACAGGGAAGATACCAGATCTGTCTGTTTGAAACTGCAGTTCAATTAAGATCTCAGTTTTTACTGAAAGAATTTTGCCCAAAAAATGTGCATTTTAATACAATGCCCATTTAGTTACATTTTGGATTATGATACGTAAAATTCTTAGGCTATTTATGGAGGAGGTGCTTTATCATCCTGTGATGTGACAGTTTTCTTGGTACTTTTTTGAATAGGAAACTGGTGGCCAACTAAATGCCCCAAGAGTTGCACTCCATAGCAATAGCAACTTGGATTAATTGTAGGTGGGTTACTTCATGTGGAAACTACACAAGGCTGTTCAAATTTATCTGGTAGAATAATTCGGTTTTAACCCATAATGTGAGAAATGGATTGTAAAAATTAATATCTGGGATTCTCAGAGTTTTGGTTAAATTTGATTTATACCATAACAGTAAATTTCTCATTCTGAGTCTAGTTGTTAGGGTTTTGGTATGAGTATTTTCACCTGCTTGTCTGAAATATGCTTTATGGTATTTTTTTCTTTTACTGCTTCAGATATCCAAAATATAGGATTGCATTTTAAAAAAAAAAAGAGTTTGGTTGTTGTTTATTGGTGGAGTGTTTTTTGTTGTTGTTTGTTTGTTTTTTTCCCCCTGGCACTTAAGTATTCATAGCTATCAGAAGTAGACTGATATTTGATCACTTTTTGAAAATTGTCCTGTTTTTTGGAGGATAAAGGAAGGGAAGAGGCAGCCTAGGAGCAGATTTCGGTGTATCTCTAGAGGTTTGAATGAGTTTTGGTATTTTTTGGGGGGTTTTCCTGTCATCAAACCACTTCATAAATATGACTGATTTCACCAGGGCCAGCTCTGAAGAGGGAAGTGTATCAGCTGCACTAGTGAGATTGAACTAGCTGTTGCTTTATAGCTGCTTAAGATACCTTACATATATATATATATATATATAATTAGTAAGCTTGCTGCTAATGGGGGTGTCATATTGTTGTGGAGAAAAAAGAGTTTGTAATACTTGGGGCTATAGTTAGTTGGTACCAGTTTTTGTATTCCACTGGGTAAGCTTTGACAAAGACCTGTCATTTCCCAAATAAGCCATTCTTTTACGAGAACATCTGTTGAAAGAGGCAATTTAAAATCTCCTTAAAATGCGGGGCATAATTAACACTGTAGGGATACAAATATTAGTTTTATAGAAGCTGTTGCTTTTTTACTTCATCCTGATGTTTAGTAACCTTTTCAAGGTTTTTTTTTTTTCCTTCCCCCCGTTCCTCCCCCACCCCCATTTGCAATTAGCATACAATTCTACATTCAGTAGAACTAAACCAATAAAAATAATAACTAACTGTAGCCCACTGATGTTTTAATTGAAAAAGGGAGGAAACCCTGCAGCAGGGTGGTGTGGCTGCCCTCAGTGACAGCAGGTTAAAGATGCAGGACATTGTGCTTGTGGAAAGCTCTTTGGATCTCAATATTGAACCATTATCTTTTTAAGCACTGTTTTATGTTAAAGTTATTAAAAATTAACTGACAAAAAAAACCCCAGAAGTTTCTGCAGAGGCACATTGGAGTAAACAGTGATGTCTGCCATCTAAGAAAATCTGAAATAAAAATTAGAAGTTTTGGATTTAAATTTAATCACCTGCTGTAGCAGCAGATATCTCTAAAGAACTTAGTGTGAACACTTTAGCAGCTTTCCTGGTCACAGCAAACAGCAATTTCCTGCCTATTTATTTGCTAACAAAATAGAAAAAAATGTGTGAAATTCATCCCTTGCTGAAGCTGATAAAACACCATATTAGGCTTTGAGCCATTATCCTTAATTTTGGCTTTTAGCTATGTCTATCCCTCCCTTAATTGTGAAAAAAATATAGTGAGATTTTTACAGCAGGAAAAAAGAGTCCTCATTAATGCTCTTGGTAAATAAAAGTGGCAAGTGCTGCTGGATTAAAACACGAAAATATATCCACACTCTAGATCTGAACATGTTCAAGAATATGGAATATGAATCATGAGTCATTTATGCCTATTTTAGCATATTGCTGTATGTCAGCCTGTTTTTGCTAAGTCTTCTTTTGGGACCTCACTGTCTTTACTGATTATTAAAATTTAACTTGTTCTTACATTATGTGAAAATACCTGACCACATGGCTGAAGCAAACCAAGGCCTCTTAGGAGACAGCAATGAAAATGATGTAGTCTCAAATCTTGTATATTTAATTGAAATGGCTACTGTACAGAGAAGGAGTATTCCCACACTGGAATTCCTGTTATTCATTACCTTACTTCTTTCTGGAAAATTGCAAATTTATTCTTTATAGAGCTCAGGCATAAAAGCTGTCTGTATCACTAATGTGGAAAATGTTGTCCTATTACACTGTTTCCATGCAAATAACAAATTAATGCAGCTTGTAGGAGAATCTAATCACTGTAATTCAACATTCAGGGGAGCAAAAAATGATCATACTTGTCTTCACTCTTCCAAGAATGACACCAGATTTTAGTTTTTTAATGCATGGCCTATTTAGCTCATTAGTTTTAATATACAGGTTTAAAAGTCTTTCCTTGAGCAATAGCTTCAAAACAAGATGTTAAGCTCCCCGAGTCTGTAATGTCATAGCAAGATGTGGTTATGGCCTTGCAGCTATCCTGCTATTTTATGCCCAGTCTTTATGCATCAATCTTCTATTGTACTATGTCTTTGAGAGATTTAATTCATGCAGTGGGTCATTACAGCTTTCATTTGCCCATACAGAGAGACCCTGGGGATAATAATGCATTAAAATCAACTACCCCCTTCTGCCCCCCCCCCCAACCTTTTTGGTGATTATTAGTCCCAACTATGTTGCTGACCAACCTAATTTAAAAAATGGGTTAGATTGCTAAACTTTTACTTACCAAGGTCAGAAATCAGCTACTTCTCAGGAGATCTTTAACTACTGGCAATCTCACCTCTGCTGAAATTGGCTTCCACTCCTTTTACACCTCCAAAATGTTTTTAGAAATATCTGTAGTCAGTCTGCCTGCATTCATTCTTTGGGCTTTTTGTTGATTTTGAGCCTGCTATAGACCCCTTGCTTGGCTTTTGCCATGATTTTTGTAACCTGTCTGTTGTTCCATGCTGCTGTCCCTTTATGCACTTGTCTTAGATTCCAAAATGATTTAAGGTTTAAAAGGTGATCTGTTGACTGGGAATGCTGCAATTGCCTTCCCACACTGATTTTTATTAGTTTTACCTGCTCTGCCTTGAAACCCTTTCAAAAAGGTAGAATTTAGAAGCAAAGGAATAAAGAAAGTTCTTTCACTGAAGGACCTGATGCCAAAAAATCCAACAATGGGACTGAATGTTTTTGACAAGTTTTTATCATGAAGTAGAAAATGTTTTGCATGTCAGGTTTTGTTCAAATTAAGTCTCGTGCTTCCTTGCCTTCACCCACACCAAATTCATTCCAGTTTCTTGGTCAGAAAGAAATCTTCCTCTTCAGGTCAGGCTCTTGTCCAACACCTGCACACTGACACTCACACACCGACACTCGTTACACGTGACAAGAGAAATGCACAGTTGGACTTTTTAATAAAAGATACTTCTGCTTTCTTGAATCTCATTTATCCCCAGTGGCCTGTTTCCCTGCCCCCTTAGAACTGTCTGTTCAGCAAAGGAGCAGGATGTTTAGTCCTTCTTGTGAGTTGATCTTTTCTGAGGTATACTTAGACTTGCCAATATGGTTTGGGTGCCACTTTGAAAAGGGTCAGATAGTCTTATGGTTTTTTTCTGCTCTATGTTATAAGTAGGTAAGGAATTCAGCTGGCAATATTTCCTGCTTAGAAGGATGTATTCCTTTGTCAAAACTTCCTCAGATTCAAAAGTCTGTGGAAGATCATCACATCCCTAAAAATGTGCGTGATCCAGCTGGGAAGAAACTGTGCAAGAATTTGTGACTGAGCAGGGAAAAAGTTAGTAAGAGAAATAATTTAGTGGAAAAGGAATGTGGTCTTGTTAGTCCTAACAGGACTAATTCTTGGTGGGATTGTGGATACACAGCTCCTCCTATGTTGTAATAATAATTTGAAAAAGCTGACTCCCCAAATCTAGACAGTAAGAGTTCTTTGGAAATCTTAAATGAAATCATGAATATCAATCTTCCCTAAAGTGTTGTGTTTGCTTCTTTCACTGAAGAAAAACAAACAAACTAACAAAACCCTAAAAGACAAACTCACTTGAAATTCATCAAGTTAAGCGTTAAAAACCTGATTGTTTGCTGGATTGTTTCCAATCTTCTGTATATTTTGGGATAGCTATAGTGGGAAATCTATGAGATGGAATTTGTGCAAGGAACAAAAATGGCCTTTTTATTTTATATTTTTTTTTTTTTGGTAGAAACTCATATTGCATAGTTAACCACATAGTTATAAGATTTTAACTGTATGTAGGTTTGTAACAGCTCATTGGCTGATAAATGAAAAGGAATTCAGAGCTGAGTAGAATACAGACAAGCAGAAAAACTGCTCACAGCTTCTGGTTTTTTAAGTCAGAGATTATATTGTCAGATTTTATGAAATACTCAGAAATGATGCTGTGTAAACCCTCATCTGCTGAGTCCCTCTCCTTTTACATTTGCAGAAGACAGTGCAGACTTGGCAAGGATTTGTCCAAAACAAAATGCTAATTAAGATTTTCAGTCTGCTAACGAGATGAAGTTTAATAGGTTCTTCAGGCAAAAAGGATAGGTTCTGTCCTAATGCATTATATTTCTGAACTTGCAATTTATTCAGTAATTAACTTTTCTTGATGACAATGAAAATTATAGCCTTGCATGCAAAATTCATTTTTGTCTTTGCTAAATGTACAAAACACGTGTGAGTACGACGTACAAGAGATTGGATGAGTGAAATTGTCAAAAACTTGAGGGAACATAATATTTGAAGCTATTCCATTATTAACTCTATCAAATTATATAGCTGATGTGCTTTATGACAGAGCAGCTTATTAAAGTGGGTATTTCTTGGAAGGGAAGCCAGGAATTGCAGAAATGTTGTCAGTGAGTTTCTTGTTGGTGTTTCCTAATTTGTTTCAGAGGTATAAACCCAGCATATTTTTCCTTCTTATATTATTCCATAGAATTTTCAATGCTTCTGTCGTTTCCTTTCTTCATCCTGAGGAACTGTTTATTCCAGCTCTGTTGTATTTAGTTCACGTTGGGCATAAAATGCTAATAAGTTGCTACTGAGTTACTCAGGAGGGGAAAGCTGACCCCCAGGTAGCTAATGGCTTTCTTTGAGTCCCCAGACTTCCCTGGATTAGCAATGCACCCTGTACTCAGTTTAATACCTGTGCATATATTCCCATTATATGTCAACTTAATGCATGCCAGAAGTACCTGAAATAAACTGCCTCAAATAACACAGTTTTTCCAACACGGCACCCAAAAATGAGTGTAAACTTAAATCCCCCTTCCCTCATGTAGGAACCTGAAGTTAAAAACAGAAGCACTAAATGATTTGTAACAGGTATTTCAATATCCAGAGGTTCATTAAAGTTTCAGTGCTGATCTGTGAGAAACAGAGTTTATTAGTAATGAAAGCATTGGTAACATCTTCAAAGCACAGCACAAATATTAACTTGGTTTTGTTGTGTAATATGTATGGGTGTGTAAAATGATGCATAGGTGAATTACCTATCACACACCAATTTTTAAAGGTCTTTGAGCTTTTTATGCCTCAGGGAGTGGCTTAAACAACGTTATTGTTGTTGGCTGCTGATAGCTGCAGTCACTTCCAAATGGGAATACATTGCTCTGTGTGAGGAACTCTGTCTAGGAACTCAGATCTGATAACTTTAATAGCACTAGAGCCCCATTTCAGGAAATTGCCCATGTGTCATTAGATTCCACATTGCTGGCACATTAATACTGAAAAAAAACCTAATTGAAAGAATATGTTGCCCAAACCGTGTTCACATTTGAAGTCTGTTATTTCAATTGTTGAGGGGATGGATATCCCAAGAGCATTTAAAATCGCCCTGAGAATCTTCGTTTATTCTTTGTGTGTCAAGCTGATACTTCATTTAAGAAACTGCAGGATACCCACAGCAAATATCTGATGGACAGTCAGATTGACAGTCTGGTTTTAAGCTGTTAGACCAGTTTATGTCAGTATGTTATTAGCAGAAAAATAATTAATAAAGGCTAACTCTATACAGCAGCCTTACCCTCACTGTGATCAGTAAGACACTGGGTGTGTGCAAAAAAAAAAAAAAGATCCAAATTCTATATTGCAGAACTTGCAAGTCACTGGTTCATCTACAGCTTAGATCCCTAATTGCCAGGATATTTAGCCCTTATAAATTGTGCAGTGAAATCTTGAGGACTGGAAATTGAAACAGATGTAAAGACATTCTCTGATTCTGTAGCCTGTCACTGATCTAATTTGAACCCAATTTCTAGCAGGGGCGACTTTGGGAATTTATAAATGCTAGATAAGAGCATCACCAAATTAAATCAGAAGGGGAAAGAACTAAATGTTGCTTATCTTCTTGAATGAAGGGCTTGGCATTTTGTACAAGTTCATTACAAAAGTGAATTTTCCTTCAAACAGATGTTAATTTTAATCCAGAAAAGTTTCCTTAGTAGTGATGTCCACCACTGGGAACAAAACCACTCCAAAGTGATTATGCCACCTTATTGCTTAGATATCCTCATATATTTCTTGTTATTCTAGTTGAGTACTGCATTCAGACAGAGGTTGCCAATAAAGTTTATTGTAGGAGCTAAGTGTCAATATCTGTAGTACCCCCCGCCTAGGGTGCTTGTAATTAAAATGCCACAGATAGTCTGGGAGAAGCATGAAAATTTGATGGCAAATTGATTTCAGGTTCATCTTGAAATTTGTCCTCAGCTGGACTCAATACCGCTGGCAGACATTGGATGGCTTTTGTCAAAAGGGTTTGCTGGGATGAGACAGAGATGCCTTGATCTGAATATTAAATACAGTGCTCTGCTTATGACACTTTGCTTATTGCTAACATGCTCCTTTTTGTACACTCTTTATTGTGGGGGGGATGTTTAGGGTGGCACCACTCTGTTTCGCTTGAGAAAATACATTGCTTACAAATATTTTGGCACACTAAATAGCTTCAAACCTAAACACAGAGCTTCAAAACTTCTGAATTCTGTAGGTGTTCCTAAGATTAGGCTGAGCTGCACAAAGAATAAGGAGTCTGCTAAGGCAGTAGACAAAATTTGTGTCAATGATGGTGTTGGAGTAATCCTTTTTTAAAAGAAAAAGCTCTCTTTTTTTTTTTTTTTTTTTTTAAGTAGTTTCATTTATAGAGAAAATACTTGGAGCAAACATAAAATACCTTTTCTGCTGTCAAGTTAGGATCTTATAGTAAGTCCAGTATAGGCCTTTATTTTCGCAGATCTCTTCTTAGCTTTGGCTCTGTGAGGTATTTCAACGATCTTATGATGAGAACTGGTTATTTTAAAGGGTTTTACAAAATGTGAGCACTCATCTAAGTTCACACAAAAAAAGAAAAATGTTTTGCTTATAGTTTTGTTCCTTAGAAACAAACCAGCCAACACTTGGCCTCTGGGACACCTGTACAGATGCAAACACAGCAGTGACAGTAATGCAGACATGACCAACATAATTGTTTTTCTTTAACTCCCTGACAGTGGCACTTCCAGCTGAAATGATAAGAAGGGGAAGATGGGGCATCTCCACTTGAACTGGCACAGCACTTCCATAATTTTTGTAACAGATTTTTCTGTCCCTTCTTTTCACCCCAGTATTGTGCTGGTATGTGGACAAATACTGAAGTGGTATAAAACATTGTTTAATATAAAAACTTTGATAGCATCTTAATATCTCTCTAAATGATGCAACCTTTTGCAAAAATGAAAAAAATAAATTTTGGACTTAGCTGGAGGTCTTTTTGTTCTCCTCCTGTGGGATATGAACTGGTGTCATTATAAGGAAAATTAGGCCCAAGAGTGTAAATTTGTCATTTTGATTGTTGAAATACCTGAATTGTTCACTCTAAGCATTTGATATTCTGTCTTATCCCTTCTCCTCCCTGCGATATTTAAAACTAAAATAATCATCACCTCCTGCACTAGAAGGAGACTCTCTTAGGTGCCTGAGATCCAAACTGAAGTATCTGATCTCATTTCAAATGGTCAATTTATTTCCTCCTTTCCTGACACAGGTGAAATTGTGTTTTTATTTCCAGCTATGATAGATTTGTTCGCTTGGTAAATATTATATGGTACAGGAGTCTTTATTTTTTCATATAATCTTTGTTTACAAAGTCAATACAATCACTTGGAAAATATGTAGCAAACACTGCAGTATATTAGAATCTTGTGTATTGTGTTTGCTGTAGGTACAAATTCAATACAGCAACTCTCCAACAATTGACATGTCAAGTAATATATCAACCGTTGGTATATTACTTTTTGCTCATCCTATTACTACTTATCAAAACCAGCTCACCACCCACACTCCCCGTCTCATTAAGGGCTATTGCTTTAGGAGACAGAGCAGACTCGAGCCTTGCTGATGTTTAAGTGCTGGTTCTCAGAAGCCTTGGCAGAGATGTCATGCTTGGAACAGAACTGGGTCCTGTTTATTAGGGCAAAAATCACACAGAGGCAACTCTGAATTTTTCAGGAAGAAAATTAGCCTTTTAATTTACTTAGAGGAAAATTCATTTAAATGGAACGGTTTCCACACGAAAATAGTTTTCTATGCGTAATAGTGTAAGTGAAAGGGGACTTCTGCATATTTTGAATTAACTTTGCTGTTACTTCTGCCACTGTACCTTTCCTGCATGTGTGTTTTCAGCCTTTTCCCTGAATTGTGAATTATCTTATGTGCTGTGCAAAACAGAGGAAAAATGGACTGTAAATGTGAGTAATGTCAAATGACCTTCATTCTGCTCCTGACCCAGGCTTTGACCTGTTTGAGTGACTTTAGCCTCTCAGTTTTACCTATCTGTGACTGGCAAGCACATCAGTTATGCTTTTATATTTTACAGTGCTTTAAATTCATAGCTGAAAGTGTTGTATGCTTAATATTACTATTAAATATGAAGTTTTAACCAATTATCTTTTTTTTTTACCATCTTTCCCACCTGCTTGTTCTAAAGTTTGTCCACTGCATGAATCATTTAGATGGTGTTATTACTTTCCAAGGCATGAAGTTTTGTCAGGTGAGTTAGTATATACACTGTGATGAAAACCTATTTTATTTATTCTCTTTTTTTGACTGCTGACAGGACTGTTCATGCCTACTTGCAAAACAAGTGCTAAGAGGTGACATTTGTTCTTGAGCTTTGATTCAAGCTGTATTTCATCTTGTCCAGTGTTATAGCACTTTTAGAATTCACTGTATTGTGAGACATGAGGATGATACTAATATGAGATGTATTTATTAGAGGTAAAAATACCCTTACTTTTGTTTGTGTTACTGTCCTCCTTTCATCTTCAGAAGTGACAGGGAAAGTGGTCTGGCAGGTCTAGGGAAACCAGAACATAGGCTTGCCACCAGACTTGATCAGTGCCCATAGGTTGATGGAAATGGGCATTTTGAGTACTGAGTAGGTTTTCCTGCCATCAGACACAACTGAATAGTATTTGTTTGATGGCGCAATTTCTAGAAAGTGGCTCCTATTTTGGTGACTTCACAGTGTTAAAACTAGTTCACTGGTTGATCCAGGTTGAAACACTTCCACCACCACTGAAGGCCATGATTTTGCAGTATTTATTTGTTTAGGACAACTGTCTTTTCCCAAATCAGTCAAGAGTATTTGCATCAAAGCTTTGGAAGGTAATATGGTGATATATAATTATATATGTCTAAGGACACTTGGGATTTTTTCAGGCTGCTACAGCTTTCCCATGTATCTCTCCATTGCCTCCCTTCATTCTAATCCCTCCCTCCTCTTTCAAATCCTATGAGGAAAAAAAAAAAAATTACAAAAATACCTAAAGACAGGGTGGGATGGATGTTTAATAACTGGCAGAATGAACAGATAATTATTTACTGGTTTGTTGCTATGATTAACTGATAAATGGACATGAAACACAGTAATAATCTGGCAAGTCCACCTCTGTATGGCTCTACGTTGGATACTGAGCAATAAGAAGGATCAAAAATGTTTACAAAAGGTTGGGGTTTTTTTCCCAGTCAGGTACTGTTATCCCCAGTAAATCTTTGCATTCATCCTTGTGATATTTTCTGATAGAACAGCAATAATTAAGCTATCCAATACTCTTGGAATACAATCTCATCACTCAGTATACAATGTCATTACTATCTTTGAGCCCCTCCCTGCCTTCAAGAGCTATTATGTGACCTCCAGATCTCTCTTAGACTCCATGTATTACCATTAGAAGACATCCACACTGGGAAATCACTCTGTTCCTGTTTTTGATTAATATTTTATCAGCCACGAGAGGAAATGGTGTTCTTTAGCAACACTAATAAGTAATTGAGCAGATGAGATGCCCCTGCTACTTTGAAAAAGTGGTATGTGGAGGCTGTAAAAGAACAGCTTTGGATATGACATAAGATACTAAGTGGAAAAAAAAAACCAGAAGGTGCTGTCTACAGTGAACAGTCAGTAAAAATATCAGCAGAAAATGAATAGTTAGAACGTCATTTTTAGCAATAGGTTGTCAAAAACATGGTAAAAGGGTCTCTTATTCAAATTGGTGTTCAGAATGTATTTTCACAGAAGTGATTGATCCTTTGGCTTTAGATAAATTTTAAGGAGAGTCAATGAAAACCACATACAGTAGACAGAGGAAACTAATAGTTAAATAAAGAAGCTGTTTTAAAGTCTTTTCCAGCTGCTGGTTGGAAACATTGGGGACTATGCTATCAACAAATATTTAGGACTAGGATTTTAAATGCTTATGAGATACTGCAGAGTTATGTGTATGAACTGAAGGAAAGGGTTAGTGGTTTGAGCAGTTGTCTTTCCTGTAAATAATGCACTTGACAAATCTCTTGGCATGCCTCTTTTTTTGCTGGCTCTGACAGAAAAGTCTTCATTTAATGTTTTATTTCATTTTACAATATTTTCCTGGCTTCCTGGGTCAATTTTTCATGAATGGAAAGGGTAAATTTGAGAGAAGCTGTTTCATCATTGGCTTATGGAAGTTCTATTGATTGATACGCTCACAAAGAAACACCTGTGATGAATCGTTTTATACCAAGGTGAGCGAAGACACAAGAAAAAGATGTCTTAGACATCTAAGATTCACTGTCTCTTCCCCCAACAGAAATATAAGCTTTTATGCTCTTATTGGAAAGGATGTTGTGGAGAATGCTGGCAGTACAGTCGTGCTGATGCTGGGGTGCTGATTGAAGATCTCTGTCTTCCGCTATTTATTTTGTTTTGAAACCCTACAGGAAATTTCCACACATGTGATGTTGCTGTCTTTGTACACTGTTGATGCAGTCCTTTGGGTGTTTGTAACCAGGTATTACCTTTTAATCTTAAATTATAAACTAGTGAAAATTGATGTTGTCCCAAAACAGTAGAAGAGTGTGATGCTCAACAGTGAATCCATTACTCCTTCTGGTTCCAAGGACACTTCTGCCTAAAGGATGCATGAGAAGTTACTTGTTTTGAGTTTTTAAAATCTGCAGGCCTTAACTGAGATAGCAAACAAGAAATATGAAGTAATGGATTAACTATCTAGTTATATTAATTAAATAATGCACATAAAATATGAAGAGTTATTAAAAAAAAACTGGGAATTACTATTACTTTATTCCCCAAAGTGAGGGAAATGTGTGTATGTGTGTGTGTATGGGGACTACTCTGTATCTTAATGCCAGGATTAATGCTAAAATGGACGTTATGAATTAATCATGGGATTTAATTTACCAGAATTATTTTTTTGGCATTGAGCCCCTGTAATTAGCATCTTAAATACGAGTGTTTTTGGTGATCTTTATGACAGTCAAAGCAAAACCTTCTGCCATTAATTCCTTGAGAATTGTTTAATAGGCAAGAACTAATTTTGCAACTAGATTTGAAAATGAAATGGGTTTGTTTAATGTGATGGGTGATAATGGTCTCATTTCTGTGAGATGTGAGGGTTTAACATTCACTCTGAAAGCTTTGGGTAAGAACTTGGGCAGAAGGAGGAAAGGATCTGGTTTTTCTTTTCTTCCAAGTGGGAGGTTTTGTTCAAACACAGTCATATTGGGTCAATCACCACGTGACTTCAGTGCTTAGATGTCAAAAGTCAGGTGTGTTCCAGGTTTACAGGTGTGAGCTCAGATGTCAGCTGGTCTCCTTGAAGGCAGGTTTGAAGCAGGGAATGAGGCTACCAATGAACAGAGCATTTTGTTGGCTTATTAATCGAGTTTGTCTTTTCAGTGTCTTTCATTCAAATTAAAAGCAAATTACACGTGAATCTGTCTTCTCAGAATGGGTTTTCCTCACTAAATATTTAGCCAAAGATGGAAATCATTCAGTTATCCCATCTGCATCCCTACTGCCCACTTCAGATGCACTCAGCAGTTTCTTTTTGTCCTTAGGAGTTTCCCAGCTGTGTGCTCTTGGCTACTGAGAGCTGGAAACTGTTATTCTGGTGGCAACTAATAGCAACTAGATAATATATTTTCTCTTCCTCTAACAGTTAACAGAAGATGAGAGGCTGATGGGGTTATCCAAGTGAGAAGTCCTGGGTTTCCATTCATTTCCCCTGGGTAAATTGTACTTTGTGTTATGCAGGTGCACCTGAGTGTCCAGCAGTTGCAGGTCACAATCCTCACCTTGCCACTCTGAATTTGCCTGGAAGGAAGAAGAGCTTGCTGGCACACTTGGTGTGGTGGAAAGGATTATCCACTGCTGAGGGGGGCTGTCAGCACAGCATCTCAAGAACAGGAGTTTGTCATTCTGACCAGAATAAACCGCTTCTCCAGTTTTTCCCCACTGAGACCATAAGCTGTGTGTCCCTTACAAACTGGGAGATCTGAGTGGCTCCTCTGGTTGTGAGTGAGGTGTTCGTGCAGGTTGGAGCAGGGCTGTGAGTGCCCAAGTGGTGTGAGCAGAGGCCTTGAGTGCTCAGCCGTCCTGTTCCTTTTCTCTGCTGCTTCTTGTCTTCCCTGAGCTAAGCTGAGTTTATTTTCAGCTCTTTGGAGGGTACCAGCAGGGCACAATGAGATGCTCTTTCTCTCTCTTCCAGACTTTCCTCCCTCTTAAGTTAATTTTCCTTTTATTGGAGTAATTAGGAAAGGGCTTTGATCACGAATTCAGTCTTGCTCCGAGTTCAGAAACAAAGTAAGTTGTGCTTGGATCGTGGGGATTCGTGTGCATCCCTCAGATATAAATGGTAAACTGAGCTGCTTTACCACATCTCTCACAGGCATGTGAGAACTGACTGGCAAGATCTTACTCTGAGACTGCAGTGATTTCATTAGGCAGAAGTGTAATTACATTATGAGAAGAAACAGCGGTCTCTGATTTCATGACCTCCTCTGTTTTCTCCCCAGTGTGCCATAATCTAGATAAGTCTAGATTTAGGTTTGGGTTATTTATATTTTTAAAAATAATGTGATCTCTTGCAGCTGTGAATTGGGTATGTTGAAGAAAATTAATCAAGATAACTCACGAGTTTGATGGTTGTGCTGCTTTCAAATGGAATATTTTTTTTTTTTCATTTTACTACACCTTTTAGCTATGATTTCCATCACAATTACTGGCAGGAGAATTAACAAGAACAATAGATGAGAAAAGAATTATACTTCCCATTGTTATGAGAGAGAATTGATTAGTTGTAGTTAATTGGTGTGGTTTTTTGAGTTGTAACTACACTACCCTGTGGTGCTACACACCAGACTATCACCAATGACTGTCAGGGCTCTGTGGGATATTGATGGGATGTATTGCAGACACTCTCCTTTCCTTTAACAGCTTTTAAATTTTCTATTCCCTTTCAATAGAATGACATGAAATACATAAATATTTACTTTTTAAAGAAATCCTTGCCTCTTGTAAATGAATGATATTTTAAATATGATTTCCCTAGCTTCTGTTGGATGTGTATAATGTTAGCATTTGCATAAGTATCCAAGAGGTGTCCAACTGTGTGAATTAGTTTGGACATCAATCTGGTGTAATTACTATTGCCTAAACAGAAGATTTTTATCATCCCAAATTTGACGTAGATTTTGAAAAGAGCAGGTCATCTATAATTGATACTAGAGGCTGTGGGAATTATGCTTAATTGTGAAATGTTCAGTAACTATTCTTGAAAGCTGCAAAGTATGTTTTGGGTTGCTGTGGGCCAAATTCTAACACCATTATCATGCAGAATGACTCTCCTGCCCAAATGCTGCTGCCTAAAATTGAGGTTCTGTCCGAGATAACCTCAATTATTTTTGTAAATGTGTTTGTCAATATATATATATCAGTGCAAGAAGATCTTAAGTTGTTTAATTTAAAAATATGTAGGTAACTATAAGATTTAAAATATTTGAGTTTATATTCATCTTAAAGATCTCATGAGAATTCGAAATCAGAGGCAAGAGCGTGCAGGGGTTTCCAGTCCCTATTAATTATTGATGAAAAGTACTGAGCAAATACCAAAACAAAAAGTTTTAATGTGTTTGTCCCTAACCTGCAGCTGAACCTCCTGTGGCTGCAATTGCTTGACTCTTACAGACAAAGTTGGTTGGGGCAGTTCTTGGTTGGGGCATCTCCCATGAAGACCTAAGCATGTGTTGCTTGTTGCTAAAGTGATTTTACTCAACGAAGTCTGAGGTTTTATAACCAGGATTTTGGCTTTCTACACTGGTTATTTCTCGTCTGTTTTTGAGAGCAGGGTTACCTGCTCTGCGTTCCAACCAAGGTCTTATTTTGGTTTATTGAATGTACCCTGGGATCTTTTTAAGCTGAATTTTTCAACAGGAGTCGAGACTCTTGATTTTCAAAAGCCAGAGCTCGTTATGTTGTTGAAACCTCTTTAACATCTGTTTTCTTCTGCTCATAAGTATAGACTACTGCATTTGAGATAACAACTGGCTTGAAAAAGAGAGTTCTGGGCAGGAGTCTGACGGGAAGAAGCAGTTTTTTTTCAGGACATGCTTTATGTTTGTTCAATGAAGAATGGGACCATTCTTGGTAGACTGTTTTTTTTAATTGATTGAAAATACAGATATTTTGTGTCTATTTATATTTCAAATCTTTATTAATAAAACACGAGTTCTTACATGCCCGCCTGTAGCTCTCAGGATTCAGTAACCTGTTAAAAATAATTTTTGTTTCGTCTCCAAAGCAGTGCATTGACATGCAAGTGTGAACTGAAGTGTGTGCACCAATGCTGTGTCTGCACCACTGTAATGAAGATGAAATGACTGTAATGATGACCTTTCTGTGCCTTTTTCTATACCATGCCCTTCTCTTTAACTGAACACCTTTCAAATGAACATGTTCTGAACTCTTGAACTGTTCATTCTGTTCACTGAGCTTATTGCTCAATCTGCAGTTTATCATTATGTGTCTCCAAAGACATTGTGTTTCCTTATATTTGACATCTAGATGGAATTTTTCATAACCCTTTACTAGTCATAAATTGGATTGTTAGGGGATTAAGTTAATCTTGTTTCTTTATAGTAGCCTCAGATTTTTGAAGCCCTAATTTAGAGAGGTTTCTTTATTTGTTACTCTCCAATCTGCAAGAATGGAAAAACCTTTATGCCATAAGATTCTGTATTGCTGGAATTATTTATTTCTGCTCATTTTGAAGCGAATCGTACCTGAGAGGTACACTTGAAAAGTTGTTTTGTCATGTTTTTCTCATATTACTATTTCTTCCCTTCTAGCTAAGTAGCAGCTTCTGAAAATGACCCAAAGTAGTGCATCATCAGATAAGCAGTGTGTCAGTGCACAGACCTTAGTAGAATGTGTATTTTTTCTTGTTCCACTGGGAAGGGAAATAGGAAAAAATGACTTAGCTCTTGCAGAAAATGGTGTTATGGTGTGTTAGTCATACCTTAGCTTTTGCTTTCTCTATTAGAAGGTACTCCTAGCAATTTATGTACTTTTTATTAACCACTTAACAGCTCATATTAAAAATGAAACTAGGGTGACAAACCCCCACATATTTTTAAGAGTGTTTTGGAGCTTTTTGTTGTCTAGTAGTAATGTAGGAGGTAATATTTTTTTTATTTAATTACTTTGAAGAAGTTTTTTTAAGACTTTTTTAAATATTCTGTAATATAAACTCTGCAATAAATTCAAACAAAAGAAAATAATTTCTGATTTCCTGAGAACTATTAGTATTAGAAAATACTGCTCTGTATTAAGATAGTGGTGTCAAAATCCTCAAAATAGTAAGATGATGCATATCACTGAGATCAGTCATTAAAACCAGTTTATAATATACAGAAAGCATAACACCTGAGGCACAGGTTAAGGCTAAAACTTTAATATTACTTATATATAATACTTGTATTTAAGCAACACACATTTATTTCTTTAACAAATAAACCTTTTTAGCCTTCTTTATCCAAAAGGCTGAGAATTGTCAGGCTGGTTGTAAAAGATGAAAAATCTCGAGTTGTTCCTTGACCTTTTTTATGATCCCTCCATCCCTAAACTCCATCAATGACTTGAACTCTGACACTGAGAATGGCGAGATGTAATTCTTCATCTCAATGTCATAAACCCCCACATTCTGCTCTGGACATTTCAAACTTTTATGTTTTCATTCAAATGCAGTTCATGCCAGCTAGTATCATCCATAAAGGGTGAGGCTCTCAGGAGCTCCTAGGTTTTTCTTATTCCATCTCTAGTGAAATATTTGGAAAAACTTTAATGCTACTTGGCCGTTTTTCTGCTTATTTTCCCCTGATTTGTTCTTTTTTATTTATCCAGTGATTGTCTCAGTGCCACCCAAACCACCCCGAAAACTTTTAAATATAATTTTCAAAACTTCATATAATGAAGATTATAATTGTCCTAATATATTTATGCAGATGTACCTATGCATAGTTATTAGAGACACTGGCAGGGCATAGGGTTGCTTTAGGAAATCAGTACTGGCAGCTGGGAAAGGAGGGACATGAGGCAGAGAACAGATGAGTCTGAGCAGGTGAGGATAAGAAAGTGTCCCATGATTATTAGAAGCCGTTTCAGCCTTTGTTCTAGGCCAGCAGAGGAAGGGTGGGGGCTGAAGGCAGTGGCACTTTGTACTTTGTCTCCCTGCCTATTTGATGCTCTGTTAAGGTAGAGAAAGATATTACTCGCTGATATGTTAGATACTTCATTTTTAAATGATCATAAATTTTTGCTGGCACTTAATAAGAATAGGTTTACAGTGCAGAGGAAAAGTGAATATACCAAATCAGGAGAACACTTAGGGAACAGGAGGCGTTATTTTACAAAGAAAGTCTGAAAAGAGTAGGATTGCTGATCTGGGGCCAAGCATTTAGTAAATTAATAAATAAATATAATGATAACAAAAATAATGCTAAATATCTGTAAATAATCCTTTTGAAAAATAGTCCTTTAGCTGAGTACTGCTTCCAGAACTAGCCATTTTCAGAGAAAATCTTTATTTCACAGTACAGCACTGGCTGGT
Organism: Empidonax traillii; assembly: GCF_003031625.1. Lineage (NCBI taxonomy): Eukaryota > Metazoa > Chordata > Aves > Passeriformes > Tyrannidae > Empidonax > Empidonax traillii. The sequence goes on along the minus strand of NW_020955606.1, from coordinate 689,180 downwards.
TAAATCCTTATGAGTCCTGTCCATCTCTGGTTTTGCCTGTTTACACCAGGGGCAAATGATATGTTTATTTTGGAAATATAAACTTGTTAATTGTCTTACTGCACTTTTCCATCAGCCCAGCTGATGATAGCGTTTCAGGACCGCATTTCTCAAAATTTAGGTTTAGAAGACACTTGTGTTTCAGTTCTAAATCCTGCCGAGACTTCTCATATTACTAATATGAAACTAACTGGCATTCACTGTTTCCAAAGCAGTTTACCGCTGTGACATTAATTTACAGTACTGAGCGCTGTGGAAACTTTCATCAAACTAAGAAGTTAGTTTTGATTTGTTACAGCACACGGTGGGTGTTCATGGCATATGTTTTTATTTAATCCTTCAAAGAGTTTTCAGGAAATAGCAGCTAGCATGTGATGAAATAATATCAAGAGAACATTACCAGCATTTGAACATTATACGGATCATTATGCTTCGTGCATTTTGGAATTACGCTACGTTGTATTTGCGGTTTCACTTTGTTCTTCCAAGCCACATTCTGCTTGGTCTTGTGAAACAACACATGGCTGGAACCAAGCACGGTGGAGCTAGTAAGAGCCCTGTCTTAACTTGCAAATGATTAAGCAACTCCCTCAAAAGATGTTTTGGGTTTAGAGCGAAGGCGGAGTTCGAAGAAGTTGGAAAGGGCATGAAGGAAATGGCTCTCCTTTAGTCAGGAATGCACCAGTTCTGCCATGCACGTCCTGCCTTGTAGCAAAGAGTTGCTCCTTGGTATTTTGTGATTTCATTTGTGACTTCTCGTTAGAGTGTGGTGTGTCTTGTTAATGTCTTGTAAAAAAGGAAGGAAATATAGTATGGAAAGACCAGTAATCACTGATGTGACAATTACGTGGACTATCTCCGTCTCTTCAGATTCCCTTGTAGAAAGTTCAGAATTAGAATAAGGAAAAGGTTATGAGTAAACAGTTTTAAAGGGTTTTTTCCCTGTATTCTACCCCCAAACCCTTTGATAGTGCTACCCCATACCTTGCTCTCAAAACTCTTCTGAGTGAGAGCATTACTGGTGCCCACTGTGGGATCTGTGATGGTGATTTATTCCACGTGTTTCTAGAAATTTACCTGAGGTGCCTTGGTAAAGGTCTTCCTCTGTGGTTATTTAGTTGTAAAGACAATTGAGCACATCTTAGATTCATGTGCTTTAGTTAAGTGAGTGAAAGAAAGTGGACTGAGTATGGACTAGTTCCTGGACTAAATAGTACCAGAGATTTTACTGTCTCCCTGACCACTTGTCATTCCTTCATTTTCTTCATTACTGGGGACGGCTGGTGTGACATTCTTGGTTTCAATGGCAAAAAAGAAAAAAGTTCATTACATACATGGAGTTTTTTCCTCCAAACCAAGATTTTCAAACATCTAGTGCAGCTTTTGTGGTTTTGTGCTTTGTTTTTTTTTAATCTAATATCTCATATGTTCCCCACATGAGTTGGGTAAGTGGGTAGGCTCATCTACATACCCAGTAGAAATATTCCACAGACTTTATCAACAGCTCAGTGAACAAAGGCAGACTTTCCTTGGAGCAATATATGGGCAATTAGTAACCTGGAAAATGCACCTCTGGATGACTGTACTAAGAGACTGAGAGTCTGTAGTTGTTACAGGTGTAAGAAGCTCTTAGAGCTCAGGTGGCACTAGACCGAAAATTACTTCAAGGTAATCTGTAAAATAAATTGTATTTTAGTGTTTCATGCCTTACATACACTGAGATGCTTAAAGTGTGCTTTGGATCATATAATCTCTATTACTTTTACCCAGTGTATGACATTGATTTGCTAACAAGATGGGCAACAGGGTAAATGCATGTGCTGTTTCCTTTCAAGATTTATTTTGATTTTAGAAAGAAAAGTAATTTTTTTTTTTTTAATGGCGAACTGGTAGCTGGGGTGTTTGAAGCTTCCTTGTACTTAAGAACCAACCAAACAAAACAGAAAAAAGAGACTGAGAAAAAGATGTAGCGGGGGGGGAAGGTACAGTGTGAATAGGAGTAGCTATCTGAAATTCTACAATCTCAGTTAAGCAGCAGGTCAGAGTAGATGGCCACAGAGAGCCTCTTTTGGCCTGGACAACAATAAATTCTTGAAGCACTGCAGGCTTCCCAGTACTGCAATTCCACTGTGAGCCGAAGAGGTGAAAGGGTAAAGCCTCCACACCCATTCCCTGCCTCCCCAACAACCTGAGCCTGCCTGGTTCCTGTGATGTGAAAAGCTGCCTGGTTGGAGCTGAACTGAGACTGTAACTCAAGGTAAAGCAGCAGCAAAATCACATCTGCTGTGTGGTGATCACTTCTGGTCGCTGGCCACTCCTGGTGTATTCAAGCTAATAAGAAGGAAGGGAGTTCTGTGTCCCAGGGCTGGTCCCATGAGCTGTTTCCTTCATGATGCTGATGGTGAATAATGTATTTAGGCAGACTTTTCAGCATTTTACTTCTCCTTACAGTAGTCTGTTGTGTTTCCAGTTACTGAAAAACTCATCCTGCTACAGGTTCTTATCACCTCTGTTGTTTCTTTCTGTTTTCCTGGCCATGCCAAAAATCAGACATCAGCTTAGTCCTGTGCCATTACTCCTTTCAAGGAAAAAGATCTTCACTTTCACTCCTGCATATCCTGCCAGTCATTCTGTCACATTTTCTACTTTGCTGGTATTCAGCCTGTGCTTGAAAGAGTTTGGGCAGAAGGACTTTTTCAGAGGGAAGAGTTTTGCTCTTTTAAACATCTCACTCCCGTATGTGAAATTGTACATAGCAGCAAGATCGTATCTTGACAGTCTGAAATATCAACCGGCTGGAAGCTGTAGGAATGATGTTTTTAATGCCATCCAGAGATGCTGCTCCCAAATGAGAAATCCCTCACTCGAATTCTAACAGTTTTCTGCCACTTGGTGCCACAGAAGTTGGGAAAAATAAGCAGAGGTTAGAACTTGGGACCCCATGAACAGTTTTTGATGTGTTGAAGCAGTGATGAGGCTGCTGGCTTGACCTTAGTGCTGAGAATAGCAAATAAAAGTGAAGATTAAAGACATTGTTCAGGAGAAAGCAGGTGTTTGATTGGTTGGTTCTAGGGTTATAGCTCTTTCTCCAAGTCAAAAACAAAACCCGTTTGGTTTGTCTTTCATGGGACAGGTGAGGTTACTCTGACAGTCTGTCAGCTTGGTCTATAATACTTTTTTTTTTTTCCCCAACCAAATTATTTTGTGTAATAACTATAATGTTAATGGAACTATATGTTATGGTTGAGTTAAGATTTGTCAGTTTGAAAATAAACGTCTTGGTTTCATTTCGACATTTGCCTCTCAGCATCAGTCCGTTAACCTGTCACACACTATAATTTCATTAAAACCATCATTTAATTGTAAGTTAATGTACAGCTATCTTTTATAGAAGATCTTTACATACTGCCTGAATAATTTCAATACAAATTTTCAACTGATATGACCGAAATAAAAGGAAACACTGAATGCCCTCCAACCCCCTGTTTTATGAATTCAATACTGAGAAATAAGGTACAACACCCACATTACTGTGTCACCATAACAAAGAGACAGTTTTTCAAATTATAATAGAAGGAGAGAATAATGATTTAGGTGTGTATGTGTTATGTCTTTGTCTATGTGTCTCATACCTGCAGTATTGAGATGTGGAAAAGTTTCCATTATTAAAAGAAGGACAATGCAGACAGTGTAAGCTCTATAAAACTAAAGAAAGAATTAAAATCTACATGCTAATAACTGTAGTGCCAGTCACAAATAGACTTGTACTTCGCATACAAGATATATAGAGCTTATTTCAAAATAAATTCTGGGTAACATTCAACCTGATTGAAACTTTGGGAGCTGTGTTAATGTATTTGTTCAACTGGCACTCAAAAGCTTTTAAACAGAATATCACTTTTTTATATTATTCATGATAATGTAATTCCTGCCTTTAATCTCTTCAGGGTTTCACATTAAGTCATGA